>NW_026511276.1:0-222288 GCF_027579735.1 Bombina bombina | reverse complement strand
GACAATACGTGTGTGTATAGGGGGAGGTACAGATGTGTGCAGGGGGGAGGAGGACAATACGTGTGTGTATAGGGGGGAGGTACAGATGTGTGCAGTGAGGAGGAGACAATACGTGTGTGTATAGGGGGAGGTACAGATGTGTGCAGTGAGGAGGAGACAATACGTGTGTGTATAGGGGGAGGTACAGATGTGTGCAGTGAGGAGGAGACAATACGTGTGTGTATAGGGGGAGGTACAGATGTGTGCAGTGAGGAGGAGACAATACGTGTGTGTATAGGGGGAGGTACAGATGTGTGCAGTGAGGAGGAGACAATACGTGTGTGTATAGGGGGGAGGTACAGATGTGTGCAGTGAGGGGCAGACAATACGTGTGTGTATAGGGGGGAGGTACAGATGTGTGCAGTGAGGAGGAGACAATACGTGTGTGTATAGGGGGGAGGTACAGATGTGTGCAGTGAGGGAGGAGACAATACGTGTGTGTATAGGGGGGAGGTACAGATGTGTGCAGTGAGGAGCAGACAATACGTGTGTGTATAGGGGGAGGTACAGATGTGTGCAGTGAGGAGCAGACAATACGTGTGTGTGTATAGGGGGGAGGTACAGATGTGTGCAGTGAGGAGGAGACAATACGTGTGTGTATAGGGGGGAGGTACAGATGTAGTGCAGTGAGGAGGAGACAATACGTGTGTGTATAGGGGGGAGGTACAGATGTGTGCAGTGAGGAGGAGACAATACGTGTGTGTATAGGGGGAGGTACAGATGTGTGCAGTGAGGAGGAGACAATACGTGTGTGTATAGGGGGGAGGTACAGATGTGTGCAGTGAGGAGGAGACAATACGTGTGTGTATAGGGGGGAGGTACAGATGTGTGCAGTGAGAAGGAGACAATACGTGTGTGTATAGGGGGAGGTACAGATGTGTGCAGTGAGGAGGAGACAATACGTGTGTGTATAGGGGGGAGGTACAGATGTGTGCAGTGAGGGGCAGACAATACGTGTGTGTATAGGGGGGAGGTACAGATGTGTGCAGTGAGGTGGAGACAATAAGTGTGTGTATAGGGGGGAGGTACAGATGTGTGCAGTGAGGAGGAGACAATACGTGTGTGTATAGGGAGGAGGTACAGATGTGTGCAGTGAGGAGGAGACAATACGTGTGTGTATAGGGGGAGGTACAGATGTGTGCAGTGAGGAGGAGACAATACGTGTGTGTATAGGGGGAGGTACAGATGTGTGCAGTGAGGAGGAGACAATACGTGTGTGTATAGGGGGAGGTACAGATGTGTAGCAGTGAGGAGGAGACAATACGTGTGTGTATAGGGGGAGGTACAGATGTGTCGCAGTGAGGAGGAGACAATACGTGTGTGTATAGGGGGAGGTACAGATGTGTGCAGTGAGGAGGCAGACAATACGTGTGTGTATAGGGGGGAGGTACAGATGTGTGCAGTGAGGAGGAGACAATACGTGTGTGTATAGGGGGAGGTACAGATGTGTGCAGTGAGGAGGAGACAATACGTGTGTGTATAGGGAGGAGGTACAGATGTGTGCAGTGAGGAGGAGACAATACGTGTGTGTATAGGGGGAGGTACAGATGTGTGCAGTGAGGAGGAGACAATACGTGTGTGTATAGGGGGAGGTACAGATGTGTGCAGTGAGGAGGAGACAATACGTGTGTGTATAGGGGGGAGGTACAGATGTGTGCAGTGAGGAGGAGACAATACGTGTGTGTATAGGGGGGAGGTACAGATGTGTGCAGTGAGGAGGAGACAATACGTGTGTGTATAGGGGCGAGGTACAGATGTGTGCAGTGAGGAGGAGACAATACGTGTGTGTATAGGGGGGAGGTACAGATGTGTGCAGTGAGGAGGAGACAATACGTGTGTGTATAGGGGGGAGGTACAGATGGTGTGCAGTGAGGAGGAGACAATACGTGTGTGTATAGGGGGGAGGTACAGATGTGTGCAGTGAGGAGGAGACAATACGTGTGTGTATAGGGGGGAGGTACAGATGTGTGCAGTGAGGAGGAGACAATACGTGTGTGTATAGGGGGAGGTACAGATGTGTGCAGTGAGGAGGAGACAATACGTGTGTGTATAGGGGGGAGGTACAGATGTGTGCAGTGAGGAGGAGACAATACGTGTGTGTATAGGGAGGAGGTACAGATGTGTGCAGTGAGGAGGAGACAATACGTGTGTGTATAGGGGGGAGGTACAGATGTGTGCAGTGAGGAGGAGACAATACGTGTGTGTATAGGGAGGAGGTACAGATGTGTGCAGTGAGGAGACAATACGTGTGTGTATAGGGGGGAGGTACAGATGTGTGCAGTGAGGAGGAGACAATACGTGTGTGTATAGGGGGGAGGTACAGATGTGTGCAGTGAGGGGCAGACAATACGTGTGTGTATAGGGAGGAGGTACAGATGTGTGCAGTGAGGAGGAGACAATACGTGTGTGTATAGGGGGAGGTACAGATGTGTGCAGTGAGGAGGAGACAATACAGTGTGTGTATAGGGAGGAGGTACAGATGTGAGCAGTGAGGAGGAGACAATACGTGTGTGTATAGGGGGGAGGTACAGATGTGTGCAGTGAGGAGGAGACAATACGTGTGTGTATAGGGGGAGGTACAGATGTGTGCAGTGAGGAGGAGACAATACGTGTGTGTATAGGGGGGAGGTACAGATGTGTGCAGTGAGGAGGAGACAATACGTGTGTGTATAGGGGGGAGGTACAGATGTGTGCAGTGAGGAGGAGACAATACGTGTGTGTATAGGGGGAGGTACAGATGTGCGCAGTGAGGGGCAGACAATACGTGTGTGTATAGGGGGAGGTACAGATGTGTGCAGTGAGGAGGAGACAATACAGTGAGAGACAATACGTGTGTGTATAGGGGGGAGGTACAGATGTGTGCAGTGAGGAGGAGACAATACGTGTGTGTATAGGGGGAGGTACAGATGTGTGCAGTGAGGAGCAGACAATACGTGTGTGTATAGGGGGGAGGTACAGATGTGTGCAGTGAGGAGGAGACAATATGTGTGTGTATAGGGGGGAGGTACAGATGTGTGCAGTGAGGAGCAGACAATACTTCTGTGTATAGGGAGAGGTACAGATGTGTGCAGTGAGGAGGAGACAATACGTGTGTGTATAGGGGGGAGGTACAGATGTGTGCAGTGAGGAGGAGACAATACGTGTGTGTATAGGGGGGAGGTACAGATGTGTGCAGTGAGGAGACAATACGTGTGTGTATAGGGGGGAGGTACAGATGTGTGCAGTGAGGGTCAGACAATACGTGTGTGTATAGGGGGAGGTACAGATGTGTGCAGTGAGGAGGAGACAATACGTGTGTGTATAGGGGGGAGGTACAGATGTGTGCAGTGAGGAGGAGACAATACGTGTGTGTATAGGGGGGAGGTACAGATGTGTGCAGTGAGGAGGCAGACAATACGTGTGTGTAAAGGGGGGAGGTACAGATGTGTGCAGTGAGGAGACAATACGTGTGTGTATAGGGGGAGGTACAGATGTGTGCAGTGAGGAGACAATACGTGTGTGTATAGGGGGGAGGTACAGATGTGTGCAGTGAGGGGCAGACAATACGTGTGTGTATAGGGGGGAGGTACAGATGTGTGCAGTGAGGGGGAGACAATACGTGTGTGTATAGGGGGGAGGTACAGATGTGTGCAGTGAGGAGGAGACAATACGTGTGTGTATAGGGAGGAGGTACAGATGTGTGCAGTGAGGAGGAGACAATACGTGTGTGTATAGGGGGGAGGTACAGATGTGTGCAGTGAGGAGGAGACAATACGTGTGTGTATAGGAGGAGGTACAGATGTGTGCAGTGAGGAGACAATACGTGTGTGTATAGGGGGGAGGTACAGATGTGTGCAGTGAGGAGGAGACAATACGTGTGTGTATAGGGGGGAGGTACAGATGTGTGCAGTGAGGAGGAGACAATACGTGTGTGTATAGGGGGGAGGTACAGATGTGTGCAGTGAGGAGGAGACAATACGTGTGTGTATAGGGGGGAGGTACAGATGTGTGCAGTGAGGAGGAGACAATACGTGTGTGTATAGGGGGGAGGTACAGATGTGTGCAGTGAGGAGGAGACAATACGTGTGTGTATAGGGGGGAGGTACAGATGTGTGCAGTGAGGAGGAGACAATACGTGTGTGTATAGGGGGGAGGTACAGATGTGTGCAGTGAGGAGGAGACAATACGTGTGTGTATAGGGGGGAGGTACAGATGTGTGCAGTGAGGAGGTGACAATACGTGTGTGTATAGGGGGGAGGTACAGATGTGTGCAGTGAGGAGGAGACAATACATGTGTGTATAGGGGGAGGTACAGATGTGTGCAGTGAGGAGGAGACAATACTACGTGTGTGTATAGGGGGGAGGTACAGATGTGTGCAGTAAGGAGGAGACAATACGTGTGTGTATAGGGAGGAGGTACAGATGTGTGCATTGAGGAGGAGACAATACGTGTGTGTATAGGAGGAGGTACAGATGTGTGCAGTGAGGAGCAGACAATACGTGTGTGTATAGGGGGGAGGTACAGATGTGTGCAGTGAGGAGGAGACAATACGTGTGTGTATAGGGGGAGGTACAGATGTGTGCAGTGAGGAGGAGACAATACGTGTGTGTATAGGGGGAGGTACAGATGTGTGCAGTGAGGAGCAGACAATACGTGTGTGTATAGGGGGGAGGTACAGATGTGTGCAGTGAGGAGGACAATACGTGTGTGTATAGGGGGGAGGTACAGATGTGTGCAGTGAGGAGCAGACAATACGTGTGTGTATAGGGGGAGGTACAGATGTGTGCAGTGAGGAGGAGACAATACGTGTGTGTATAGGGGGAGGTACAGATGTGTGCAGTGAGGAGGAGACAATACGTGTGTGTATAGGGGGGAGGTACAGATGTGTGCAGTGAGGGGCAGACAATACGTGTGTGTATAGGAGGAGGTACAGATGTGTGCAGTGAGGAGGAGACAATACGTGTGTGTATAGGGGGGAGGTACAGATGTGTGCAGTGAGGAGGAGACAATACGTGTGTGTATAGGGGGAGGTACAGATGTATGCAGTGAGGAGGAGACAATACGTGTGTGTATAGGGAGGAGGTACAGATGTGTGCAGTGAGGAGGAGACAATACGTGTGTGTATAGGGGGGAGGTACAGATGTGTGCAGTGAGGAGGAGACAATACGTGTGTGTATAGGGGGAGGTACAGATGTGTGCAGTGAGGAGGATACAATACGTGTGTGTATAGGGGGGAGGTACAGATGTGTGCAGTGAGGAGGAGACAATACGTGTGTGTATAGGGGGGAGGTACAGATGTGTGCAGTGAGGAGGAGACAATACGTGTGTGTATAGGGGGGAGGTACAGATGTGTGCAGTAAGGAGGAGACAATACGTGTGTGTATAGGGGGAGGTACAGATGTGTGCAGTGAGGAGCAGACAATACGTGTGTGTATAGGAGGAGGTACAGATGTATGCAGTGAGGAGACAATACGTGTGTGTATAGGGGGGAGGTACAGATGTATGCAGTGAGGAGGAGACAATACGTTTGTGTATAGGGGGGAGGTACAGATGTGTGCAGTGAGGAGGAGACAATACGTGTGTGTATAGGGGGGAGGTACAGATGTGTGCAGTGAGGAGCAGACAATACGTGTGTGTATAGGGAGGAGGTACAGATGTGTGCAGTGAGGAGGAGACAATACGTGTGTGTATAGGGGGGAGGTACAGATGTGTGCAGTGAGGAGGAGACAATACGTGTGTGTATAGGGAGGAGGTACAGATGTGTGCAGTGAGGAGGAGACAATACGTGTGTGTATAGGGGGGAGGTACAGATGTGTGCAGTGAGGAGGAGACAATACGTGTGTGTATAGGGGGAGGTACAGATGTGTGCAGTGAGGAGGAGACAATACGTGTGTGTATAGGGGGAGGTACAGATGTGTGCAGTGAGGAGGAGACAATACGTGTGTGTATAGGGGGGAGGTACAGATGTGTGCAGTGAGGAGGAGACAATACGTGTGTGTATAGGGGGGAGGTACAGATGTGTGCAGTGAGGAGGAGACAATACGTGTGTGTATAGGGGGAGGTACAGATGTATGCAGTGAGGGTCAGACAATACGTGTGTGTATAGGGGGGAGGTACAGATGTGTGCAGTGAGGAGGAGACAATACGTGTGTGTATAGGGGGAGGTACAGATGTGTGCAGTGAGGAGAGACAATACGTGTGTGTATAGGGGGAGGTACAGATGTGTGCAGTGAGGAGGAGACAATACGTGTGTGTATAGGGGGGAGGTACAGATGTGTGCAGTGAGGAGGAGACAATACGTGTGTGTATAGGGGGGAGGTACAGATGTGTGCAGTGAGGAGCAGACAATACGTGTGTGTATAGGGGGAGGTACAGATGTGCGCAGTGAGGAGGAGACAATAGGTGTGTGTATAGGGGGAGGTACAGATGTGTGCAGTGAGGAGGAGACAATACGTGTGTGTATAGGGGGGAGGTACAGATGTGTGCAGTGAGGAGGAGACAATACGTGTGTGTATAGGGAGGAGGTACAGATGTGTGCAGTGAGGAGGAGACAATACGTGTGTGTATAGGGGGGAGGTACAGATGTGTGCAGTGAGGAGGAGACAATACGTGTGTGTATAGGGAGGAGGTACAGATGTGCGCAGTGAGGAGGAGACAATATGTGTGTGTATAGGGGGAGGTACAGATGTGTGCAGTGAGGAGGAGACAATACGTGTGTGTATAGGGAGAGGTACAGATGTGTGCAGTGAGGAGCAGACAATACGTGTGTGTATAGGGGGGAGGTACAGATGTGTGCAGTGAGGAGGAGACAATACGTGTGTGTATAGGGAGGAGGTACAGATGTGTGCAGTGAGGAGCAGACAATACGTGTGTGTATAGGGGGGAGGTACAGATGTGTGCAGTGAGGAGACAATACGTGTTTGTATAGGGGGAGGTACAGATGTGTGCAGTGAGGAGGAGACAATAGGTGTGTGTATAGGGAGGAGGTACAGATGTGTGCAGTGAGGGGCAGACAATATGTGTGTGTATAGGGGGGAGGTACAGATGTGTGCAGTGAGGAGCAGACAATACGTGTGTGTATAGGGGGAGGTACAGATGTGTGCAGTGAGGAGCAGACAATACGTGTGTGTATAGGGGGGAGGTACAGATGTGTGCAGTGAGGAGGAGACAATACGTGTGTGTATAGGGGGAGGTACAGATGTGCGCAGTGAGGAGGAGACAATACGTGTGTGTATAGGGGGGAGGTACAGATGTGTGCAGTGAGGAGGAGACAATACGTGTGTGTATAGGGGGGAGGTACAGATGTGTGCAGTGAGGAGCAGACAATACGTGTGTGTATAGGGGGGAGGTACAGATGTGTGCAGTGAGGGTCAGACAATACGTGTGTGTATAGGGGGGAGGTACAGATGTGTGCAGTGAGGGTCAGACAATACGTGTGTGTATAGGGGGGAGGTACAGATGTGTGCAGTGAGGAGCAGACAATACGTGTGTGTATAGGGGGGAGGTACAGATGTGTGCAGTGAGGAGGAGACAATACGTGTGTGTATAGGGGGGAGGTACAGATGTGTGCAGTGAGGAGACAATACGTGTGTGTATAGGGGGGAGGTACAGATGTGTGCAGTGAGGAGGAGACAATACGTGTGTGTATAGGGGGGAGGTACAGATGTGTGCAGTGAGGAGGAGACAATACGTGTGTGTATAGGAGGGAGGTACAGATGTGTGCAGTGAGGAGGAGACAATACGTGTGTGTATAGGGGGGAGGTACAGATGTGTGCAGTGAGGAGACAATACGTGTGTGTATATGAGGAGGTACAGATGTGTGCATTGAGGAGGAGACAATACGTGTGTGTATAGGGAGGAGGTACAGATGTGTGCAGTGAGGGGCAGACAATATGTGTGTGTATAGGGGGAGGTACAGATGTGTGCAGTGAGGAGGAGACAATACGTGTGTGTATAGGGAGGAGGTACAGATGTGCGCAGTGAGGGGCAGAACATACGTGTGTGTATAGGGGGGAGGTACAGATGTGTGCAGTGAGGAGGAGACAATACGTGTGTGTATAGGGGGGAGGTACAGATGTGTGCAGTGAGGAGACAATACGTGTGTGTATATGAGGAGGTACAGATGTGTGCATTGAGGAGGAGACAATACGTGTGTGTATAGGGGGAGGTACAGATGTATGCAGTGAGGAGGAGACAATACGTGTGTGTATAGGGGGAGGTACAGATGTATGCAGTGAGGAGACAATACGTGTGTGTATAGGGGGAGGTACAGATGTGTGCAGTGAGGAGGAGACAATACGTGTGTGTATAGGGGGAGGTACAGATGTGTGCAGTGAGGAGACAATACGTGTGTGTATAGGGGGAGGTACAGATGTGTGCAGTGAGGAGGAGACAATACGTGTGTGTATAGGGGGGAGGTACAGATGTGTGCAGTGAGGAGGAGACAATACGTGTGTGTATAGGGGGGAGGTACAGATGTGTGCAGTGAGGAGCAGACAATACGTGTGTGTATAGGGGGAGGTACAGATGTGCGCAGTGAGGAGACAATAGGTGTGTGTATAGGGGGAGGTACAGATGTGTGCAGTGAGGAGGAGACAATACGTGTGTGTATAGGGGGGAGGTACAGATGTGTGCAGTGAGGAGGAGACAATACGTGTGTGTATAGGGAGGAGGTACAGATGTGTGCAGTGAGGAGGAGACAATACGTGTGTGTATAGGGGGGAGGTACAGATGTGTGCAGTGAGGAGGAGACAATACGTGTGTGTATAGGGAGGAGGTACAGATGTGCGCAGTGAGGAGGAGACAATATGTGTGTGTATAGGGGGAGGTACAGATGTGTGCAGTGAGGAGGAGACAATACGTGTGTGTATAGGGAGAGGTACAGATGTGTGCAGTGAGGAGCAGACAATACGTGTGTGTATAGGGGGGAGGTACAGATGTGTGCAGTGAGGAGGAGACAATACGTGTGTGTATAGGGAGGAGGTACAGATGTGTGCAGTGAGGAGCAGACAATACGTGTGTGTATAGGGGGGAGGTACAGATGTGTGCAGTGAGGAGACAATACGTGTTTGTATAGGGGGAGGTACAGATGTGTGCAGTGAGGAGGAGACAATAGGTGTGTGTATAGGAGGAGGTACAGATGTGTGCAGTGAGGAGACAATATGTGTGTGTATAGGGGGGAGGTACAGATGTGTGCAGTGAGGAGCAGACAATACGTGTTTGTATAGGGGGAGGTACAGATGTGTGCAGTGAGGAGCAGACAATACGTGTGTGTATAGGGGGGAGGTACAGATGTGTGCAGTGAGGAGGAGACAATACGTGTGTGTATAGGGGGAGGTACAGATGTGCGCAGTGAGGAGGAGACAATACGTGTGTGTATAGGGGGGAGGTACAGATGTGTGCAGTGAGGAGGAGACAATACGTGTGTGTATAGGGGGGAGGTACAGATGTGTGCAGTGAGGAGCAGACAATACGTGTGTGTATAGGGGGGAGGTACAGATGTGTGCAGTGAGGGTCAGACAATACGTGTGTGTATAGGGGGGAGGTACAGATGTGTGCAGTGAGGGTCAGACAATACGTGTGTGTATAGGGGGGAGGTACAGATGTGTGCAGTGAGGAGCAGACAATACGTGTGTGTATAGGGGGGAGGTACAGATGTGTGCAGTGAGGAGGAGACAATACGTGTGTGTATAGGGGGGAGGTACAGATGTGTGCAGTGAGGAGGACAATACGTGTGTGTATAGGGGGGAGGTACAGATGTGTGCAGTGAGGAGGAGACAATACGTGTGTGTATAGGGGGGAGGTACAGATGTGTGCAGTGAGGAGGAGACAATACGTGTGTGTATAGGAGGGAGGTACAGATGTGTGCAGTGAGGAGGAGACAATACGTGTGTGTATAGGGGGGAGGTACAGATGTGTGCAGTGAGGAGACAATACGTGTGTGTATATGAGGAGGTACAGATGTGTGCATTGAGGAGGAGACAATACGTGTGTGTATAGGGAGGAGGTACAGATGTGTGCAGTGAGGAGCAGACAATATGTGTGTGTATAGGGGGAGGTACAGATGTGTGCAGTGAGGAGGAGACAATACGTGTGTGTATAGGGAGGAGGTACAGATGTGCGCAGTGAGGGGCAGAACATACGTGTGTGTATAGGGGGGAGGTACAGATGTGTGCAGTGAGGAGGAGACAATACGTGTGTGTATAGGGGGGAGGTACAGATGTGTGCAGTGAGGAGACAATACGTGTGTGTATATGAGGAGGTACAGATGTGTGCATTGAGGAGGAGACAATACGTGTGTGTATAGGGAGGAGGTACAGATGTGTGCAGTGAGGAGCAGACAATATGTGTGTGTATAGGGGGAGGTACAGATGTGTGCAGTGAGGAGGAGACAATACGTGTGTGTATAGGGAGGAGGTACAGATGTGTGCAGTGAGGAGCAGACAATATGTGTGTGTATAGGGGGAGGTACAGATGTGCGCAGTGAGGAGGACACAATACGTGTGTGTATAGGGAGGAGGTACAGATGTGTGCAGTGAGGAGGAGACAATATGTGTGTGTATAGGGGGAGGTACAGATGTGTGCAGTGAGGAGGAGACAATACGTGTGTGTATAGGGGGGAGGTACAGATGTGTGCAGTGAGGAGGAGACAATACGTGTGTGTATAGGGGGGAGGTACAGATGTGTGCAGTGAGGAGGAGACAATACGTGTGTGTATAGGGGGGAGGTACAGATGTGTGCAGTGAGGAGGAGACAATACGTCTGTGTATAGGGAGAGGTACAGATGTGTGCAGTGAGGAGGAGACAATACGTGTGTGTATAGGGGGAGGTACAGATGTGTGCAGTGAGGAGGAGACAATACGTGTGTGTATAGGGGGAGGTACAGATGTGTGCAGTGAGGAGGAGACAATACAGTGAGGAGACAATACGTGTGTGTATAGGGGGAGGTACAGATGTGTGCAGTGAGGAGGAGACAATACGTGTGTGTATAGGGGGAGGTACAGATGTGTGCAGTGAGGAGGAGACAATACGTGTGTGTATAGGGGGAGGTACAGATGTGTGCAGTGAGGAGGAGACAATACGTGTGTGTATAGGAGGAGGTACAGATGTGTGCAGTGAGGAGGAGACAATACGTGTGTGTATAGGGGGGAGGTACAGATGTGTGCAGTGAGGAGGAGACAATACGTGTGTGTATAGGGGGAGGTACAGATGTGTGCAGTGAGGAGGAGACAATACGTGTGTGTATAGGGGGAGGTACAGATGTGTGCAGTGAGGAGACAATATGTGTGTGTATAGGGGGGAGGTACAGATGTGCGCAGTGAGGAGGAGACAATACGTGTGTGTATAGGGGGGAGGTACAGATGTGTGCAGTGAGGAGGAGACAATACGTGTGTGTATAGGGGGGAGGTACAGATGTGTGCAGTGAGGAGGAGACAATACGTGTGTGTATAGGAGGAGGTACAGATGTGTGCAGTGAGGAGGAGACAATACGTGTGTGTATAGGGGGGAGGTACAGATGTGTGCAGTGAGGAGGAGACAATACGTGTTTGTATAGGGGGAGGTACAGATGTGTGCAGTGAGGAGCAGACAATACGTGTGTGTATAGGGGGGAGGTACAGATGTGTGCAGTGAGGAGGAGACAATACGTGTGTGTATAGGGGGAGGTACAGATGTGCGCAGTGAGGAGGAGACAATACGTGTGTGTATAGGGGGAGGTACAGATGTGTGCAGTGAGGGTCAGACAATACGTGTGTGTATAGGGGGAGGTACAGATGTGTGCAGTGAGGGTCAGACAATACGTGTGTGTATAGGGGGAGGTACAGATGTGTGCAGTGAGGAGGAGACAATACGTGTGTGTATAGGGGGGAGGTACAGATGTGTGCAGTGAGGAGGAGACAATACGTGTGTGTATAGGGGGGAGGTACAGATGTGTGCAGTGAGGAGGAGACAATGCGTGTGTGTATAGGGGGAGGTACAGATGTGTGCAGTGAGGAGGAGACAATACGTGTGTGTATAGGGGGAGGTACAGATGTGTGCAGTGAGGAGGAGACAATACGTGTGTGTATAGGAGGAGGTACAGATGTGTGCAGTGAGGAGGAGACAATACGTGTGTGTATAGGGAGGAGGTACAGATGTGTGCAGTGAGGAGGAGACAATACGTGTGTGTATAGGAGGAGGTACAGATGTATGCAGTGAGGAGGAGACAATGCGTGTGTGTATAGGGAGGAGGTACAGATGTGCGCAGTGAGGAGGAGACAATATGTGTGTGTATAGGGGGAGGTACAGATGTGCGCAGTGAGGAGGAGACAATACGTGTGTGTATAGGGGGAGGTACAGATGTGTGCAGTGAGGAGGAGACAATACGTGTGTTTATAGGGGGGAGGTACAGATGTGTGCAGTGAGGAGACAATACGTGTGTGTATAGGAGGAGGTACAGATGTGTGCAGTGAGGAGGAGACAATACGTGTGTGTATAGGGGGGAGGTACAGATGTGTGCAGTGAGGAGACAATACGTGTGTGTATAGGAGGAGGTACAGATGTGCGCAGTGAGGAGGAGACAATACGTGTGTGTATAGGGGGGAGGTACAGATGTACGCAGTGAGGAGGAGACAATACGTGTGTGTATAGGGGGGAGGTACAGATGTACGCAGTGAGGAGGAGACAATACGTGTGTGTATAGGGGGGAGGTACAGATGTGTGCAGTGAGGAGGAGACAATACGTGTGTATAGGGGGAGGTACAGATGTGTGCAGTGAGGAGGAGACAATACATGTGTGTATAGGGGGAGGTACAGATGTGTGCAGTGAGGAGGAGACAATACGTGTGTGTATAGGGGGAGGTACAGAT
The DNA here is from genome assembly GCF_027579735.1 of Bombina bombina. Classification (NCBI taxonomy): domain Eukaryota; kingdom Metazoa; phylum Chordata; class Amphibia; order Anura; family Bombinatoridae; genus Bombina; species Bombina bombina. Next base: position 209,424 of record NW_026511276.1, on the reverse strand, counting down.
GTGCGCAGTGAGGAGGAGACAATACGTGTGTGTATAGGGGAGGTACAGATGTGCGCAGTGAGGAGGAGACAATACGTGTGTGTATAGGGGGAGGTACAGATGTGTGCAGTGAGGAGGAGACAATACGTGTGTGTATAGGGGGAGGTACAGATGTGTGCAGTGAGGAGGAGACAATACGTGTGTGTATAGGGGGGAGGTACAGATGTGTGCAGTGAGGAGGATACAATACGTGTGTGTATAGGGGGGAGGTACAGATGTGCGCAGTGAGGAGGAGACAATACGTGTGTGTATAGGGGGGAGGTACAGATGTGCGCAGTGAGGAGGAGACAATACGTGTGTGTATAGGGGGGAGGTACAGATGTGTGCAGTGAGGAGGAGACAATACGTGTGTGTATAGGGGGGAGGTACAGATGTGCGCAGTGAGGAGGAGACAATACGTGTGTGTATAGGGAGGAGGTACAGATGTGTGCAGTGAGGAGGAGACAATACGTGTGTGTATAGGGGAGGTACAGATGTGTGCAGTGAGGAGGAGACAATACGTGTGTGTATAGGGGGGAGGTACAGATGTGTGCAGTGAGGAGGAGACAATACGTGTGTGTATAGGGGGAGGTACAGATGTGTGCAGTGAGGAGCAGACAATACGTGTGTGTATAGGAACGAGGTACAGATGTATGCAGTGAGGAGGAGACAATACGTGTGTGTATAGGGGGGAGGTACAGATGTGTGCAGTGAGGAGGAGACAATACGTGTGTGTATAGGGGGGAGGTACAGATGTGTGCAGTGAGGAGGAGACAATACGTGTGTGTATAGGGGGGAGGTACAGATGTGTGCAGTGAGGAGGAGACAATACGTGTGTGTATAGGGGGGAGGTACAGATGTGTGCAGTGAGGAGGAGACAATACGTGTGTGTATAGGGGGGAGGTACAGATGTGCGCAGTGAGGAGGAGACAATACGTGTGTGTATAGGGGGGAGGTACAGATGTGCGCAGTGAGGAGGAGACAATACGTGTGTGTATAGGGGGGAGGTACAGATGTGTGCAGTGAGGAGGAGACAATACGTGTGTGTATAGGGGGGAGGTACAGATGTGCGCAGTGAGGAGGAGACAATACGTGTGTGTATAGGGAGGAGGTACAGATGTGTGCAGTGAGGAGGAGACAATACGTGTGTGTATAGGGGGAGGTACAGATGTGTGCAGTGAGGAGGAGACAATACGTGTGTGTATAGGGGGGAGGTACAGATGTGTGCAGTGAGGAGGAGACAATACGTGTGTGTATAGGGGGAGGTACAGATGTGTGCAGTGAGGAGCAGACAATACGTGTGTGTATAGGAACGAGGTACAGATGTATGCAGTGAGGAGGAGACAATACGTGTGTGTATAGGGGGGAGGTACAGATGTGTGCAGTGAGGAGGAGACAATACGTGTGTGTATAGGGGGGAGGTACAGATGTGTGCAGTGAGGAGGAGACAATACGTGTGTGTATAGGGGGGAGGTACAGATGTGTGCAGTGAGGAGGAGACAATACGTGTGTGTATAGGGGGGAGGTACAGATGTGTGCAGTGAGGAGGAGACAATACGTGTGTGTATAGGGGGGAGGTACAGATGTGCGCAGTGAGGAGGAGACAATACGTGTGTGTATAGGGAGGAGGTACAGATGTGTGCAGTGAGGAGGAGACAATACGTGTGTGTATAGGGGGGAGGTACAGATGTGTGCAGTGAGGAGGAGACAATACGTGTGTGTATAGGGGGAGGTACAGATGTGTGCAGTGAGGAGGAGACAATACGTGTGTGTATAGGGGGAGGTACAGATGTGCGCAGTGAGGAGGAGACAATACGCGTGTGTATAGGGAGGAGGTACAGATGTGTGCAGTGAGGAGGAGACAATACGTGTGTGTATAGGGAGGAGGTACAGATGTGTGCAGTGAGGAGGAGACAATACGTGTGTGTATAGGGAGGAGGTGTACTAGTGAGGGGGCAGACAACAGCATCATAGAGACACAAACCTGAATACATTGATTGTTGCTGTCGGCTACCACAATCCGGTTATTGCTAGAGGTTGAGATTCCCTGCAGGTTGGAGAATTCACCTTTATCCCGACCACGAGACCCTGAGAGATGGCCGAGAAGAGAAGGAAAAACAAGGTCAAGAGGAGAGAAGGTGGGTGAAGGAAAAATGGTGAAAAGGATCAGGACATGAACAAAAAGAAATGAACTAACGGGTGAAAGGTAAAGCAGACAAACTGGTCTACAAGAGAAGGAGCAGAGGAAGGATGAGAAGGGTTATGCAGTAAACCCCCATCAGCCCTTTCACAATGACTTTCATCTTTCTGACTGTCACTACCGCTCCTCATTATTCCTCTTCTCCGTATAATTTCCATGTCCCAAATTCACTTCCACCTCCCCCATTATCCTCTGCGTTCTCCCCTTCTCTCACCCACTCGCAGGATCATCTCATCTTCTATCGGGTTTTCTTTCTTTTTGCTGGTGCTGTACATACTAGACGGTCTTCTCACTGCCTTCTGGCGGATGTGCCCTCCACTGGGAGATTTTACTCTGCGCTTGACATCCTCAGGCGATGCAGGCACGTCACCTGGCTTTATAACACGCACCCTGAATGGGCTGCCACGTAGAGGCTGCCCATAGAGACGAAGGGACAAGATGTGCTCTCCCTCCTGTCGAGGGGTATAAAGAACCTCGTATGTTCCATTCTTGTTGTCAGTTACCTCTCCATCTTGGGACCCCCCATCTGGACCAGATAACTGAGCCTGTAGTTTGGCATTACCACTGCGAACCAGCTCCCCATCCTTGTCTTTAGTGGTGACAGTAACTGATGTCTGGTGTCCCACCAAGGCCTGACGTAAACCTTCCCCTGTGGCTACTGAGGCATAAGCCACGGCACTAGTGGTAAGTAGAGCTCCAAGGTTCTGCAGAGAGCGTCTCAGGCCTTCTGTCTCCACTCGAAACTCCAGCTGTGGGTTCTGTTGTGGATGCAGTGGAAAGTCACGAGAGCCCAGTTCACTCAACCTTTCACTCATTTGTTTCCTAACCAGTAGGACCTCTGTCTCTGAGCCATGGCCAAGAGCCTGGTCTGTGAAACGCACGCTGCTTTCCATGTTATCTAAGCCCTGGCGAAGTAAGGAGAGCTGACCTTGCAGGACCTAAAAGGGGAAGTAAGAGGACATTTAATTAGCAGCAAGAGTAGGGTTAAGGCTCACCATTGGGGAGTGATAGTAGGGTTAAAGCTCACTATTGGGGAGTGAGAGTAGGGTTAAGGCTCACCATTGGGGAGTGTGAGTAGGGTTAAGGCTCACCATTGGGGAGTGTGAGTAGGGTTAAGGCTCACCATTGGGGAGTGTGAGTAGGGTTAAGGCTCACCATTGGGGAGTGTGAGTAGGGTTAAGGCTCACCATTGGGGAGTGAGAGTAGGGTTAAGGCTCACCATTGGGGAGTGAGAGTAGGGTTAAGGCTTACCATTGGGGAGTGTGAGTAGGGTTAAGGCTCACCATTGGGGAGTGATAGTAGGGTTAAAGCTCACTATTGGGGAGTGAGAGTAGGGTTAAGGCTCACCATTGGGGAGTGTGAGTAGGGTTAAGGCTCACTATTGGGGAGTGTGAGTAGGGTTAAGGCTAACCATTGGGGAGTGAGAGTAGGATTAAGGCTCACCATTGGGGGGTGAGAGTAGGGTTAAGGCTCACCATTGGGGGGTGAGAGTAGGGTTAAGGCTCACCATTGGGGGGTGAGAGTAGGGTTAAGGCTCACCATTGGGGAGTGAGAGTAGGGTTAAGGCTCCCCATTGGGGAGTGAGAGTAGGGTTAAGGCTCCCCATTGGGGAGTGAGAGTAGGGTTAAGGGTCACCATCGGTGAGTGAGAGTAGGGTTAAGGCTCACCATTGAGGAGTGAGAGTAGGGTTAAGGCTCACCATTGAGGAGTGAGGGTAAAGTTAAGGCTGACCATTTGGGAGTGAGGGTAGAGTCAAGGCTCACCATTGGGGAGTGAGGGTAGAGTTAAGGCTCACCATTAGGGAGTAAGGGTATAGTTAAGGCTCACCATTAGGGAGTAAGGGTAGAGTTAAGATTCACCATTGGGGAGTGAGAGTAGAGTTAAGGCTCACCATTGGGGAGTGAGGGTAGAGTTAAGGCTCACCATTGGGGATTGAGAGTAGGGTTAAGGCTCACCATTGAGGAGTAAGAGTAGGGTTAAGGATCACCATCGAGCAGTGAGAGTAGGGTTAAACGCTCACCATTGGGGAGTGAGGGTAGAGTTAAGACTCACCATTGGGGAGTAAGGGTATAGTTAAGGCTCACCATTGGGGAGTGAGGGTAGAGTTAAGGCTCACCATTGGGGAGTGAGGGTAGAGTTAAGGCTCACCATTGGGGAGTGAGGGTATAGTTAAGGCTCACCATTGGGGAGTGAGGGTAGAGTTAAGACTCACCATTGGGGAGTGAGGGTAGAGTTAAGGCTCACCATTGGGGAGTGAGGGTAGAGTTAAGGCTCACCATTGGGGAGTGAGGGTAGAGTTAAGGCTCACCATTGGAGAGTGAGGGTAGAGTTAAGGCTCACCATTGGGGAGTGAGGGTAGAGTTAAGGCTCACCATTGGGGAGTGAGGGTATAGTTAAGGCTCATCATTGGGGAGTGAGGGTAGAGTTAAGACTCACCATTGGGGAGTGAGGGTAGAGTTAAGGCTCACCATTGGGGAGTGAGGGTAGAGTTAAGGCTCACCATTGGGGAGTGAGGGTAGAGTTAAGGCTCACCATTGGAGAGTGAGGGTAGAGTTAAGGCTCACCATTGGGGAGTGAGGGTAGAGTTAAGGCTCACCATTGGGGAGTGAGGGTAGAGTTAAGGCTCACCATTGGGGAGTGAGGGTATAGTTAAGGCTCACCATTGGGGAGTGAGGGTAGAGTTAAGGCTCACCATTGGGGAGTGAGGGTATAGTTAAGGCTCACCATTGTTGAGTGAGGGTAGAGTTAAGACTCACCATTGGGGAGTGAGGGTAGAGTTAAGACAAACCATTGGGGAGTGAGGGTAGAGTTAAGGCTCACCATTGGGGAGTGAGGGTAGAGTTAAGGCTCACCATTGGGGAGTGAGGGTAGAGTTAAGGCTCACCATTGGGGAGTGAGGGTAGAGTTAAGGCTCACCATTGGGGAGTGAGGGTAGAGTTAAGGCTCACCATTGGGGAGTGAGGGTATAGTTAAGGCTCACCATTGGGGAGTGAGGGTAGAGTTAAGACTCACTATTGGGGAGTGAGGGTAGAGTTAAGACAAACCATTGGGGAGTGAGGGTAGAGTTAAGGCTCACCATTGGGGAGTGAGGGTAGAGTTAAGGCTCACCATTGGGGAGTGAGGGTAGAGTTAAGGCTCACCATTAGGGAGTAAGGGTATAGTTAAGGCTCACCATTGGGGAGTGAGGGTATAGTTAAGGCTCACCATTGGGGAGTGAGGGTAGAGTTAAGACTCACCATTGGGGAGTGAGGGTAGAGTTAAGACAAACCATTGGGGAGTGAGGGTAGAGTTAAGGCTCACCATTGGGGAGTGAGGGTAGAGTTAAGGCTCACCATTGGGGAGTGAGGGTAGAGTTAAGGCTCACCATTGGGGAGTGAGGGTAGAGTTAAGGCTCACCATTGGGGAGTGAGGGTAGAGTTAAGGCTCACCATTGGGGAGTGAGGGTATAGTTAAGGCTCACCATTGGGGAGTGAGGGTAGAGTTAAGACTCACTATTGGGGAGTGAGGGTAGAGTTAAGACAAACCATTGGGGAGTGAGGGTAGAGTTAAGGCTCACCATTGGGGAGTGAGGGTAGAGTTAAGGCTCACCATTGGGGAGTGAGGGTAGAGTTAAGGCTCACCATTAGGGAGTAAGGGTATAGTTAAGGCTCACCATTGGGGAGTGAGGGTAGAGTTAAGACTCACCATTGGGGAGTGAGGGTAGAGTTAAGACTCACTATTGGGGAGTGAGGGTAGAGTTAAGGCTCACCATTGGGGAGTGAGGGTAGAGTTAAGACTCACTATTGGGGAGTGAGGGTAGAGTTAAGACAAACCATTGGGGAGTGAGGGTAGAGTTAAGGCTCACCATTAGGGAGTAAGGGTATAGTTAAGGCTCACCATTGGGGAGTGAGGGTAGAGTTAAGACTCACCATTGGGGAGTGAGGGTAGAGTTAAGACTCACTATTGGGGAGTGAGGGTAGAGTTAAGGCTCACCATTGGGGAGCAAGGGTAGGGTTAAGGCTCAAAAAATCAAGAAAGAATTATAAAAAAAAATAAAGAAAATGAAAATAACTAAATAAAAAAAGACTTTCATTTGGATATAGTAGAGGGCATTTGTTTTTCATGAAGAGTAGTTATAGGTTATGTACAGTTTATGCACATAAACCATCCTTCAACTTCTATCAAGCATGCAACTAAAAATGCTTTGTAAGAAATTAGTAGTGTTGGAAGTGACAAACTTAAGGAAATTATATAGAAATATTTTTTAAAAATGTAAAAAAAAGTTTGTCTAGAAAAGGTGCACAAATATCTATAACACTTCAATTATATAACTAAATATGGTAGATATATAAGAATACTTGTATTATTATTATAAATATCACTTATTTGTAGAGCGCCAACAGATTCCGCAGCGCTATAAACATAGGCGGTATGCAAGGTAACATTTTTAGGAGACAAATGGGTAGAGGGCCCTGACAAGAGTCCCACTGTTGTAGTCAACTCTTATCAAGGTGATCTACAAACAGCTGGGCTCATAGGCTTACATGCTAAGGGGCTTCAAGGGGATGGCAAAGGAGTAGAGGAACGGGGGTTAGGAAAGGTTAGTGTAAGTTGTGTGCATCCCTGAGCAGTAGAGTCTTTAGGAAGCGCTTGAAGCTTTCAAAACTAGGGGAGAGTCTTGTGGAGCGAGGCAGAGAGTTCCACAAGATGGGAACCAGTCTGGAGAAGTCTTGTAAACAGGAGTGTGATGAGGTGACAAGAGAGGAGGAGGTCATGAGCAGAGCGAAGGGTGACGGAGGGAGAGTATCTTGAGACAAGGTCTGAGATGTAGGGGGGAGCAGTGCAGTTGAGGGCTTTGTATGTCGGAGTGAGAATTTTGTATTTAATCCTGGAGGCAAGAGGAAGCCAATGAAGGGATTGGCAGAGAGGTGCAGCAGATGAAGAGCGACGTGTAAGGAAGATGAGTCTGGCAGAGGCATTCATTATGGATTGTAAAAGGAGCTAGGCAGCAGCTGGGGAGATCAGAGAGGACAGAGTTGCAGTAGTTGAGGCGGGAAAGGATGAGAGAGTGAATTAAAATTGTGAGCTTTTGGGGGGGTGAGAGACTGGTAGTATATTGAGAGATTATTTAGTTTCTGATTCAATTTTGTTATTGAAATGGCTGGCAAAATCTTGAGCTGAGAGAGAAGTTGTATTAGGAGGTGGGCGAAAAAGAGTATTTAAAGTGGAGAACAGACGTTTTGGGTTTGAAGAAAGAATAGAGATAAGAATAGAGAAGTAATTCTTATCCTAAACTTAAACAATAAGAAGAAAATGTACACTTAATAGATGATTATATGCACTTTAAACCAGTGAGCACTGTATTAGAATAAAGTACACTGTCACTTTAAATAATGATTAGATAGCACACAGCACTAAGTATTTATATTTGGGATATGTACACTGTCACTTTAGATAGCACACAGCACTAAGTATTTATATTTGTGATATGTACATTGTCACTTTAAATAATGATTAGATAGCACACAGCACTAAGTATTTATATTTGTGATATGTACATTGTCACTTTAAATAATGATTAGATAGCACACAGCACTAAGTATTTATATTTGTGATATGTACATTGTCACTTTAAATAATGATTAGATAGCACACAGCACTAAGTATTTATATTTGTGATATGTACATTGTCACTTTAAATAATGATTAGATAGCACACAGCACTAAGTATTTATATTTGTGATATGTACACTGTCACTTTAAATAATGATTAGATAGCACACAGCTGTATTAGGTAGCACTAAGTATTTATATTTGTGATATGTACACTGTCACTTTAAATTATGATTAGATAGCACACAGCTGTATTAGGTAGCACTAAGTATTTATATTTGTGATATGTACACTGTCACTTTAAATAATGATTAGATAGCACACAGCACTAAGTATTTATATTTGTGATATGTACACTGTCACTTTAAATAATGATTAGATAGCACACAGCTGTATTAGGTAGCACTAAGTATTTATATTTGTGATATGTACACTGTCACTTTAAATAATGATTAGATAGCACACAGCTGTATTAGGTAGCACTAAGTATTTATATTTGTGATATGTACACTGTCACTTTAAATAATGATTAGATAGCACACAGCACTAAGTATTTATATTTGTGATATGTACACTGTCACTTTAGATAGCACACAGCACTAAGTATTTATATTTGTGATATGTACACTGTCACTTTAGATAGCACACAGCACTAAGTATTTATATTTGGGATATGTACACTGTCACTTTAAATAATGATTAGATAGCACACAGCACTAAGTATTTATATTTGGGATATGTACACTGTCACTTTAGATAGCACACAGCACTAAGTATTTATATTTGGGATATGTACACTGTCACTTTAGATAGCACACAGCACTAAGTATTTATATTTGGGATATGTACACTGTCACTTTAGATAGCACACAGCACTAAGTATTTATATTTGGGATATGTACACTGTCACTTTAAATAATGATTAGATAGCACACAGCTGTATTAGGTAGCACTAAGTATTTATATTTGTGATATGTACACTGTCACTTTAAATAATGATTAGATAGCACACAGCTGTATTAGGTAGCACTAAGTATTTATATTTGTGATATGTACACTGTCACTTTAAATAATGATTAGATAGCACACAGCACTAAGTATTTATATTTGTGATATGTACACTGTCACTTTAGATAGCACACAGCACTAAGTATTTATATTTGTGATATGTACACTGTCACTTTAGATAGCACACAGCACTAAGTATTTATATTTGGGATATGTACACTGTCACTTTAGATAGCACACAGCACTAAGTATTTATATTTGGGATATGTACACTGTCACTTTAGATAGCACACAGCACTAAGTATTTATATTTGGGATATGTACACTGTCACTTTAGATAGCACACAGCACTAAGTATTTATATTTGGGATATGTACACTGTCACTTTAAATAATGATTAGATAGCACACAGCACTAAGTATTTATATTTGGGATATGTACACTGTCACTTTAGATAGCACACAGCACTAAGTATTTATATTTGTGATATGTACACTGTCACTTTAGATAGCACACAGCACTAAGTATTTATATTTGGGATATGTACACTGTCACTTTAGATAGCACACAGCACTAAGCATTTATATTTGGGATATGTACACTGTCACTTTAGATAGCACACAGCACTAAGTATTTATATTTGGGATATGTACACTGTCACTTTAGATAGCACACAGCACTAAGTATTTATATTTGGGATATGTACACTGTCACTTTAGATAGCACACAGCACTAAGTATTTATATTTGGGATATGTACACTGTCACTTTAGATAGCACACAGCACTAAGTATTTATATTTGGGATATGTACACTGTCACTTTAGATAGCACACAGCACTAAGTATTTATATTTGGGATATGTACACTGTCACTTTAGATAGCACACAGCACTAAGCATTTATATTTGGGATATGTACACTGTCACTTTAGATAGCACACAGCACTAAGTATTTATATTTGTGATATGTACACTGTCACTTTAGATAGCACACAGCACTAAGTATTTATATTTGGGATATGTACACTGTCACTTTAGATAGCACACAGCACTAAGTATTTATATTTGGGATATGTACACTGTCACTTTAGATAGCACACAGCACTAAGTATTTATATTTGGGATATGTACACTGTCACTTTAGATAGCACACAGCACTAAGTATTTATATTTGGGATATGTACACTGTCACTTTAGATAGCACACAGCACTAAGTATTTATATTTGGGATATGTACACTGTCACTTTAGATAGCACACAGCACTAAGCATTTATATTTGTGATATGTACACTGTCACTTTAGATAGCACACAGCACTAAGTATTTATATTTGGGATATGTACACTGTCACTTTAGATAGCACACAGCACTAAGTATTTATATTTGGGATATGTACACTGTCACTTTAGATAGCAAACAGCACTAAGTATTTATATTTGGGATATGTACACTGTCACTTTAGATAGCACACAGCACTAAGCATTTATATTTGGGATATGTACACTGTCACTTTAGATAGCACACAGCACTAAGTATTTATATTTGGGATATGTACACTGTCACTTTAGATAGCACACAGCACTAAGTATTTATATTTGGGATATGTACACTGTCACTTTAGATAGCACACAGCACTAAGTATTTATATTTGGGATATGTACACTGTCACTTTAGATAGCACACAGCACTAAGTATTTATATTTGGGATATGTACACTGTCACTTTAGATAGCACACAGCACTAAGTATTTATATTTGGGATATGTACACTGTCACTTTAGATAGCACACAGCACTAAGTATTTATATTTGGGATATGTACACTGTCACTTTAGATAGCACACAGCACTAAGTATTTATATTTGGGATATGTACACTGTCACTTTAAATAATGATTAGATAGCACACAGCACTAAGTATTTATATTTGGGATATGTACACTGTCACTTTAGATAGCACACAGCACTAAGTATTTATATTTGTGATATGTACACTGTCACTTTAGATAGCACACAGCACTAAGTATTTATATTTGGGATATGTACACTGTCACTTTAGATAGCACACAGCACTAAGTATTTATATTTGGGATATGTACACTGTCACTTTAGATAGCACACAGCACTAAGTATTTATATTTGGGATATGTACACTGTCACTTTAGATAGCACACAGCACTAAGCATTTATATTTGTGATATGTACACTGTCACTTTAGATAGCACACAGCACTAAGTATTTATATTTGGGATATGTACACTGTCACTTTAGATAGCACACAGCACTAAGTATTTATATTTGGGATATGTACACTGTCACTTTAGATAGCACACAGCACTAAGTATTTATATTTGGGATATGTACACTGTCACTTTAGATAGCACACAGCACTAAGCATTTATATTTGGGATATGTACACTGTCACTTTAGATAGCACACAGCACTAAGTATTTATATTTGTGATATGTACACTGTCACTTTAGATAGCACACAGCACTAAGTATTTATATTTGGGATATGTACACTGTCACTTTAGATAGCACACAGCACTAAGTATTTATATTTGGGATATGTACACTGTCACTTTAGATAGCACACAGCACTAAGTATTTATATTTGGGATATGTACACTGTCACTTTAGATAGCACACAGCACTAAGCATTTATATTTGGGATATGTACACTGTCACTTTAGATAGCACACAGCACTAAGTATTTATATTTGGGATATGTACACTGTCACTTTAGATAATGATTAGATAGCACACAGCACTAAGCATTTATATTTGGGATATGTACACTGTCACTTTAAATAATGATTAGCTAGCACACAGCTGTATTAGGTAGCACTAAGTATTTATATTTGGGATATGTACACTGTCACTTTAGATAGCACACAGCACTAAGTATTTATATTTGGGATATGTACACTGTCACTTTAGATAGCACACAGCACTAAGTATTTATATTTGGGATATGTACACTGTCACTTTAGATAGCACACAGCACTAAGTATTTATATTTGTGATATGTACACTGTCACTTTAGATAGCACACAGCACTAAGTATTTATATTTGGGATATGTACACTGTCACTTTAGATAGCACACAGCACTAAGCATTTATATTTGGGATATGTACACTGTCACTTTAGATAGCACACAGCACTAAGTATTTATATTTGGGATATGTACACTGTCACTTTAGATAATGATTAGATAGCACACAGCACTAAGCATTTATATTTGGGATATGTACACTGTCACTTTAAATAATGATTAGCTAGCACACAGCTGTATTAGGTAGCACTAAGTATTTATATTTGGGATATGTACACTGTCACTTTAGATAGCACACAGCACTAAGTATTTATATTTGGGATATGTACACTGTCACTTTAGATAGCACACAGCACTAAGTATTTATATTTGGGATATGTACACTGTCACTTTAGATAGCACACAGCACTAAGCATTTATATTTGGGATATGTACACTGTCACTTTAGATAGCACACAGCACTAAGTATTTATATTTGGGATATGTACACTGTCACTTTAGATAGCACACAGCACTAAGCATTTATATTTGTGATATGTACACTGTCACTTTAGATAGCACACAGCACTAAGCATTTATATTTGGGATATGTACACTGATACTTTAGATAGCACACAGCACTAAGCATTTATATTTGGGATATGTACACTGTCACTTTAGATAGCACACAGCACTAAGCATTTATATTTGTGATATGTACACTGTCACTTTAGATAGCACACAGCACTAAGTATTTATATTTGGGATATGTACACTGTCACTTTAGATAGCACACAGCACTAAGCATTTATATTTGTGATATGTACACTGTTTAATCACTTGGCTTAAGAAAGGGATCTGCCAGAAACGTTACGTCTGTCTGCTTGGAATAAATTCACTAAATTATTATAAATGATTACAACTTAATATATACAATGTAAAATATAGAAATATATTCTATGTATTATTTAATATATTTTACAGCATTTTATTCATTTTTTATTTATTTACATTTTGTTAATTATTTTATACTAGTCCTAAAGCCCGTTCACACGGGCCATTTATTGCAGTACAGCAGTCCCACCCCTTGCTCTCTCTCTCTCCCCCTCTCTTTTGCTCGCTCACCCCCTCTCTTTTGTGCTTTCTCTCCCACTCTCTTTTGCGCTCTCTCCCCCTCTCTTTTGTGCTCTCTCCCCCCTCTCTTTTGCGCTCGCTCTCCCCCTCTCTTTTACGCTCTCTCTTTCCCTCTCTTTTGCGCTCTCTCTCTCCCCCCCTCTTTTGATGTCTCTCTTCCTCTCGTTTGCTCTCTCTCTCCTCTCATTTGCTCTCTCTCTCTCCTCTCGTTTGCTCGCTCTCTCTCTCTCCTCTCGTTTGCTCGCTCTCTCTCTCTCCTCTCGTTTGCTCGCTCTCTCTCTCTCCTCTCGTTTGCTCTCTCTCTCTCCTCTCGTTTGCGCTCTCTCTCTCCTCTCGTTTGCGCTCTCTCTCTCCTCTCGTTTGCGCTCTCTCCTCTCGTTTGCTCTCTCTCTCTCCTCTCGTTTGCTCTCTCTCTCTCTCCTCTCGTTTGCTCTCTCTCTCTCTCCTCTCGTTTGCTCTCTCTCTCTCCTCTCGTTTGCTCTCTCTCTCTCCTCTCGTTTGCTCTCTCTCTCTCCTCTCGTTTGCTCTCTCTCTCTCCTCTCGTTTGCTCTCTCTCTCTCCTCTCGTTTGCTCTCTCTCTCCTCTCGTTTGCTCTCTCTCTCCTCTCGTTTGCTCTCTCTCTCCTCTCGTTTGCTCTCTCTCTCCTCTCGCTTGCTCTCTCCCCCCTCTCTTTTGCTCTCTCCCCCTCTCTTTTGCGCTCTCTCCCCCTCTCTTTTGTGCTCTCTTCCTCTCTTTTGCTCTCTCTACTCTCGTTTGCTCTGTCTCTCCTCTCTTCTGTGCTCTCGCTCCCTCTCTTTTGCGCACTCTCCCCCTCTCTTTTGCACTCTCTCTCTCCCCCTCTTTTGATGTCTCTCTTCCTCTCTTTTGCTTTCTCTCTCTCCCCCTCTTTCGCTGTCTCTCTCCCTCTCTTTTTCTCTCTCTCCTCTTGTTTGCTCTCTCTCTCCTCTTGTTTGCTCTCTCTCTCTCCTCTCGTTTGCTCTCTCTCTCTCCTCTCGTTTGCTCTCTCTCTCTCCTCTCGTTTGCTCTCTCTCTCTCCTCTCGTTTGCTCTCTCTCTCTCCTCTCGTTTGCTCTCTCTCTCTCCTCTCGTTTGCTCTCTCTCTCTCCTCTCGTTTGCTCTCTCTCTCTCCTCTCGTTTGCTCTCTCTCTCTCCTCTCGTTTGCTCTCTCTCTCTCCTCTCGTTTGCTCTCTCTCTCTCCTCTCGTTTGCTCTCTCTCCTCTCGTTTGCTCTCTCTCCTCTCGTTTGCTCTCTCTCCTCTCGTTTGCTCTCTCTCCTCTCGTTTGCTCTCTCTCCTCTCGTTTGCTCTCTCTCTCTCGCCTCTCGTTTGCTCTCTCTCTCTCGCCTCTCGTTTGCTCTCTCTCTCTCGCCTCTCGTTTGCTCTCTCTCTCTCGCCTCTCGTTTGCTCTCTCTCTCTCGCCTCTCGTTTGCTCTCTCTCTCTCGCCTCTCGTTTGCTCTCTCTCTCTCGCCTCTCGTTTGCTCTCTCTCTCTCGCCTCTCGTTTGCTCTCTCTCTCTCGCCTCTCGTTTGCTCTCTCTCTCTCGCCTCTCGTTTGCTCTCTCTCTCTCGCCTCTCGTTTGCTCTCTCTCTCTCGCCTCTCGTTTGCTCTCTCTCTCTCGCCTCTCGTTTGCTCTCTCTCTCTCGCCTCTCGTTTGCTCTCTCTCTCGCCTCTCGTTTGCTCTCTCTCTCGCCTCTCGTTTGCTCTCTCTCTCGCCTCTCGTTTGCTCTCTCTCTCGCCTCTCGTTTGCTCTCTCTCTCGCCTCTCGTTTGTTCTCTCTCTCGCCTCTCGTTTGCTCTCTCTCGCCTCTCGTTTGCTCTCTCCTCTCTTTTGTGCTCTCCCCCCCTCTCTTTTGCGCTCTCTCCCCCTCTCTTTTGATGTCTCTCTTCCTCTCTTTTGCTTTCTCTCTCTCCCCCTCTTTCGCTGTCTCTCTCCCTCTCTTTTGCACTCTCTCCCTCCCCTTCTCTTTTGCTGTCTCTCTCCATCCTTTCTTTTGCTGTCTCTTTCCCTCCTCTATTTTGCTGTCTCTCTCCCTCCTCTCTCTTTTGCTGTCTCTCTCCCCTTCTCTCTTTTGCTGTCTCTCTCCCCTCTCTCTTTTGCTGTCTCTCTCCCCTTCTCTCTTTTGCTGTCTCTCTCCCCTCTCTCTTTTGCTGTCTCTCTCCCCTCTCTCTTTTGCTGTCTCTCTCCCCTCTCTCTTTTGCTGTCTCTCTCCCCTCTCTCTTTTGCTGTCTCTCTCCCTCTCTCTATCCCCCCTCTTCTGTTCTCTGTCTCTCGGCATCTGGCCCCGCCGCGTCCCGCCCGGTCCCGCCCATGTCACACCGGCCACGTCACGCCCAGTCACGCCCGTCCAGCCACGCCCACTCTGCACCCGTTGGCCACGCCCACTCCACCACACGACACCAGGTCAGTTGGAAGGCCAGGTGTTTTTGTCCTCGCACGCAGTCTCTACTGCGCATGACAGCTTTGGACAAACACACTTGGCCTTTTATTATATAGGATGTAATATTTCAATAACTCGCCTTAAGAATACCAAATTCTCATGTGTGCTAACCCGACAATGTTAAAATCTAAATTGAGAAACGCAATGTGCAAAATGCATACTTTACATTCCTATGTTTTTCACATAGAAAATAATGTATTTTTTAGTATTAACTATATATACATAAATGTTGAAAAAAGACCGAAGTCCATCGAGTTCAACCTAAACAAATCTAAAATATATACAAAAAGCTCCAGTTAAGCTTAAATAATTGCAATAATACTAGCAATCATATCCATGAATTTTGTTTATAGACAGAAATGTATCCAAATAATTTAATGTATCTAGGGTATTGGCATTCACTACCTCCTTTGGTAATGAGTTCCACAATTTTATTGCTCTTACAGTGAAAAAACGTTTCCGTTGCAAGAGATTAAATCTCCTTTCCTCCAAACTTAAATTGTGACCTCTGGTCACAAACAATTTTCTTGGAATAAACAGAGCTTCTGCCATCTCTGTATATGGGCCTTGAATATATTTATATAAAGTAATCATGTCACCTCTTAAGCGCCTTTTTTCTAAAGAAAACAGACCCAGTTTGGCTAGCCTCTCCTCATAGGTTAAATTCTCCAATCCCCTTATTAGCTTTGTGGCCTTTCTCTGAACTTTTTCTAGTTCTGCAATATCTTTTTTTGCGATTGGTCCCCAGAACTGCACTCCATACTCAAGGTGAGGTCTTACCAGGACTTTATATAGTGACAGAATTATGCTTTCCTCCCTTGAGTAAATGCCTCTTTTAATACATGCTAGTATCTTATTAGCCTTTGAAGCTGCTGCCCTGCATTGTGCACCCATCTTTAGCTTGTTATCTATTACTACTCACAAATCCCTTTCCTCCTGTGTTTGGCTAAGTCTTGTCCCATTTAAAAAATACATAGCCTGCTTATTTTTACTTCCAAAATGTAGAACCTTGCATTTTCCCGTATTATTACTGTAGTCTTGAATTGCCTGGGTGCTCTCTAAGGTGTATAGGTAGACTTCAAAGGAAGAAGAGGCACTCAAAGGACTTATTGAATATTATTTTTATTAGTAATTCATCAACAAAGGTTTGGTCAACTTTTCGTTTCTCACAGGGACCTTTGTCGTTATAGATATATGTGGTATATGTTCAGAGGTGACCAGAGGCGTAACTAGAAACCACAGGGCCCAGGTGCAAGAATCTAAGAAGCCCCCCCCCCCCCCAAAAAAAGGTGAATTTGATACATATCTTCCTTTTTTTTTTTTACATTTAACACAAACAAAATGTGAATCAGATGACATGTCTGCAAAAGGAGGTACCCTGTGCCCACAGTCTGTGAGATGGTCTGACCCCCTATTACTGTATATAGTGACACTGTTTAACCCACCAGTACTGTATATAGTGATTCCGTGACACAGCCTGTAATCTGCCGGTGAGATGGCTGGCCTGACCCTACCCGCCTCAGTACTTTATAAAGTGACCACAGTAGTCTGTGACATGGTCCAGCCCCCCCGTACTGTATATAGTGGTACTGTATAGACTGACACTGTTTACCCCCCCCCCCATGCTGTAGTAACAAGGTCTGTAATTTGCTGGTTCCACAAACATACACACACACACACACACATATACACACATACATAAATACACACACAGTCGCATACACACACACATATACATGCATAAATACACACACAGTCAAATACACATATACACACATACATAGATACACACACAGTCACATACATACATACACACACAGTCACATACATACACACACATACATACAAACACATACATACACACACACAGTCACATACATACACACACATAAATACACACACATACATAAATATACACACATACATAAATACACACACAGTCACATACACACATATACATGCATAAATACACAGTCACATACACACACATACATAAATACACACACAGTCACATACATACATACATAAATACACACACAGTCACATACATACACACACATAAATACACACACAGTAACATACATACACACACATATACACAGTCACATACATACATACATACACATACATAAATACACACACAGTCACATACACACACATACATAAATACACACACAGTTACATACACACACATACATAAATACACACACAGTCACATACATACACACATACACAAATACACACACAGTCACATACATACATACACACACATACATACATAAATACACACACAGTCACATACACACTCTGCTGTATACTTGTTACACTAATAAGCAATTACTGAACTGAGGGTATAAGATCTGTCACACCCTTTAGATCTATACCTTACCTTATGTGTATATACAGATGCCGTACACTACAGACGCTCTGCTGTATACTTGTTATACTAATAAGCAATTACTGAACTGAGGGTATAAGATCTGTCACACCCTTTAGCTCTGTACCTTACCTTATGTGTATATACAGATGCCGTACACTACAGACGCTCTGCTGTATACTTGTTATACTAATAAGTAATTACTGAACTGAGGGTATAAGATCTGTTACACCCTTTAGATTTATACCTTACCTTATGTGTATATACAGATGCCGTACACTACAGACGCTCTGCTGTATACTTGTTATACTAATAAGTTATTACTGAACTGAGGGTATAAGATCTGTCACACCCTTTAGCTCTGTACCTTACCTTATGTGTATATACAGATGCCGTACACTACAGACGCTCTGCTGTATACTTGTTATACTAATAAGCAATTACTGAACTGAGGGTATAAGATCTGTTACACCCTTTAGATTTGTACCTTACCTTATGTGTATATACAGATGCCGTACACTACAGACGCTCTGCTGTATACTTGTTATACTAATAAGTAATTACTGAACTGAGGGTATAAGATCTGTTACACCCTTTAGCTCTGTACCTTACCTTATGTGTATATACAGATGCCGTACACTACAGACGCTCTGCTGTATACTTGTTATACTAATAAGTAATTACTGAACTGAGGGTATAAGATCTGTCACACCCTTTAGATTTGTACCTTACCTTATGTGTATATACAGATGCCGTACACTACAGACGCTCTGCTGTATACTTGTTATACTAATAAGCAATTACTGAACTGAGGGTATAAGATCAGTCACACACTTTAGCTCTGTACCTCACCTTATGTGTATATACAGATGCCGTACACTACAGACGCTCTGCTGTATACTTGTTATACTAATAAGTAATTACTGAACTGAGGGTATAAGATCTGTCACACCCTTTAGCTCTATACCTTACCCTTATGTGTATATACAGATGCCGTACACTACAGACGCTCTGCTGTATACTTGTTATACTAATAAGTAATTACTGAACTGAGGGTATAAGATCTGTCACACCCTTTAGCTCTGTACCTTACCTTATGTGTATATACAGATGCCGTACACTACAGACGCTCTGCTGTATACTTGTTATACTAATAAGTAATTACTGAACTGAGGGTATAAGATCTGTCACACCCTTTAGATTTGTACCTTACCTTATGTGTATATACAGATGCCGTACACTACAGACGCTCTGCTGTATACTTGTTATACTAATAAGTAATTACTGAACTGAGGGTATAAGATCTGTCACACCCTTTAGCTCTGTACCTTACCTTATGTGTATATACAGATGCCGTACACTACAGATGCTCTGCTGTATACTTGTTATACTAATAAGCAATTACTGAACTGAGGGTATAAGATCTGTTACACCCTTTAGCTCTGTACCTCACCTTATGTGTATATACAGATGCCGTACACTACAGACGCTCTGCTGTATACTTGTTATACTAATAAGCAATTACTGAACTGAGGGTATAAGATCTGTCACACCCTTTAGATCTGTACCTTACCTTATGTGTATATACAGATGCCGTACTCTACAGACGCTCTGCTGTATACTTGTTATACTAATAAGCAATTACTGAACTGAGGGTATAAGATCTGTCACACCCTTTAGCTCTGTACCTTACCTTATGTGTATATACAGATGCCGTACACTACAGACGTTCTGCTGTATACTTGTTATACTAATAAGTAATTACTGAACTGAGGGTATAAGATCTGTTACACCCTTTAGATTTGTACCTTACCTTATGTGTATATACAGATGCCGTACACTACAGACGCTCTGCTGTATACTTGTTATACTAATAAGTAATTACTGAACTGAGGGTATAAGATCTGTCACACCCTTTAGCTCTGTACCTTACCTTATGTGTATATACAGATGCCGTACACTACAGACGCTCTGCTGTATACTTGTTATACTAATAAGCAATTACTGAACTGAGGGTATAAGATCTGTCACACCCTTTAGATCTGTACCTTACCTTATGTGTATATACAGATGCCGTACACTACAGACGTTCTGCTGTATACTTGTTATACTAATAAGCAATTACTGAACTGAGGGTATAAGATCTGTCACACCCTTTAGCTCTGTACCTTACCTTATGTGTATATACAGATGCCGTACACTACAGACGCTCTGCTGTATACTTGTTATACTAATAAGCAATTACTGAACTGAGGGTATAAGATCTGTCACACCCTTTAGATTTGTACCTTACCTTATGTGTATATACAGATGCCGTACACTACAGACGCTCTGCTGTATATTTGTTATACTAATAAGCAATTACTGAACTGAGGGTATAAGATCTGTCACACCCTTTAGCTCTGTACCTTACCTTATGTGTATATACAGATGCCGTACACTACAGACGCTCTGCTGTATACTTGTTATACTAATAAGTAATTACTGAACTGAGGGTATAAGATCTGTCACACCCTTTAGCTCTGTACCTTACCTTATGTGTATATACAGATGCCGTACACTACAGACGCTCTGCTGTATACTTGTTATACTAATAAGTAATTACTGAACTGAGGGTATAAGATCTGTCACACCCTTTAGATCTGTACCTTACCTTATGTGTATATACAGATGCCGTACACTACAGACGCTCTGCTGTATACTTGTTATACTAATAAGTAATTACTGAACTGAGGGTATAAGATCTGTTACACCCTTTAGATCTGTACCTTACCTTATGTGTATATACAGATGCCGTACACTACAGACGCTCTGCTGTATACTTGTTATACTAATAAGTAATTACTGAACTGAGGGTATAAGATCTGTTACACCCTTTAGCTCTGTACCTCACCTTATGTGTATATACAGATGCCGTACACTACAGACGCTCTGCTGTATACTTGTTATACTAATAAGTAATTACTGAACTGAGGGTATAAGATCTGTCACACCCTTTAGATTTGTACCTTACCTTATGTGTATATACAGATGCCGTACACTACAGACGCTCTGCTGTATACTTGTTATACTAATAAGCAATTACTGAACTGAGGGTATAAGATCTGTTACACCCTTTAGATTTGTACCTTACCTTATGTGTATATACAGATGCCGTACACTACAGACGCTCTGCTGTATACTTGTTATACTAATAAGTAATTACTAAACTGAGGGTATAAGATCTGTCACACCCTTTAGCTCTGTACCTTACCTTATGTGTATATACAGATGCCGTACACTACAGACGCTCTGCTGTATACTTGTTATACTAATAAGCAATTACTGAACTGAGGGTATAAGATCTGTCACACCCTTTAGCTCTGTACCTTACCTTATGTGTATATACAGATGCCGTACACTACAGACGTTCTGCTGTATACTTGTTATACTAATAAGTAATTACTGAACTGAGGGTATAAGATCTGTTACACCCTTTAGCTCTGTACCTTACCTTATGTGTATATACAGATGCCGTACACTACAGACGCTCTGCTGTATACTTGTTATACTAATAAGCAATTACTGAACTGAGGGTATAAGATCTGTCACACCCTTTAGCTCTGTACCTTACCTTATGTGTATATACAGATGCCGTACACTACAGACGCTCTGCTGTATACTTGTTATACTAATAAGTAATTACTGAACTGAGGGTATAAGATCTGTCACACCATTTAGCTCTGTACCTTACCTTATGTGTATATACAGATGCCGTACACTACAGACGCTCTGCTGTATACTTGTTATACTAATAAGCAATTACTGAACTGAGGGTATAAGATCTGTCACACCCTTTAGATTTGTACCTTACCTTATGTGTATATACAGATGCCGTACACTACAGACGCTCTGCTGTATACTTGTTATACTAATAAGTAATTACTGAACTGAGGGTATAAGATCTGTTACACCCTTTAGCTCTGTACCTTACCTTATGTGTATATACAGATGCCGTACACTACAGACGCTCTGCTGTATACTTGTTATACTAATAAGCAATTACTGAACTGAGGGTATAAGATCTGTCACACCCTTTAGCTCTGTACCTTACCTTATGTGTATATACAGATGCCGTACACTACAGACGCTCTGCTGTATACTTGTTATACTAATAAGTAATTACTGAACTGAGGGTATAAGATCTGTCACACCCTTTAGCTCTGTACCTTACCTTATGTGTATATACAGATGCCGTACACTACAGACGCTCTGCTGTATACTTGTTATACTAATAAGTAATTACTGAACTGAGGGTATAAGATCTGTCACACCCTTTAGCTCTGTACCTTACCTTATGTGTATATACAGATGCCGTACACTACAGACGTTCTGCTGTATACTTGTTATACTAATAAGCAATTACTGAACTGAGGGTATAAGATCTGTTACACCCTTTAGCTCTATACCTTACCTTATGTGTATATACAGATGCCGTACACTACAGACGCTCTGCTGTATACTTGTTATACTAATAAGTAATTACTGAACTGAGGGTATAAGATCTGTTACACTCTTTAGATTTATACCTTACCTTATGTGTATATACAGATGCCGTACACTACAGACGTTCTGCTGTATACTTGTTATACTAATAAGCAATTACTGAACTGAGGGTATAAGATCTGTCACACCCTTTAGCTCTGTACCTTACCTTATGTGTATATACAGATGCCGTACACTACAGACGCTCTGCTGTATACTTGTTATACTAATAAGCAATTACTGAACTGAGGGTATAAGATCGGTCACACCCTTTAGATTTGTACCTTACCTTATGTGTATATACAGATGCCGTACACTACAGACGCTCTGCTGTATACTTGTTATACTAATAAGTAATTACTGAACTGAGGGTATAAGATCTGTCACACCCTTTAGCTCTGTACCTTACCTTATGTGTATATACAGATGCCGTACACTACAGACGCTCTGCTGTATACTTGTTATACTAATAAGTAATTACTGAACTGAGGGTATAAGATCTGTCACACCCTTTAGCTCTGTACCTCACCTTATGTGTATATACAGATGCCGTACACTACAGACGCTCTGCTGTATACTTGTTATACTAATAAGCAATTACTGAACTGAGGGTATAAGATCTGTAACGCCCTTTAGATTTGTACCTTACCTTATGTGTATATACAGATGCCGTACACTACAGACGCTCTGCTGTATACTTGTTATACTAATAAGCAATTACTGAACTGAGGGTATAAGATCTGTAACGCCCTTTAGATTTGTACCTTACCTTATGTGTATATACAGATGCCGTACACTACAGACGCTCTGCTGTATACTTGTTATACTAATAAGCAATTACTAAACTGAGGGTATAAGATCTGTTACACCCTTTAGATTTGTATCTTACCTTATGTGTATATACAGATGCCGTACTCTACAGACGCTCTGCTGTATACTTGTTATACTAATAAGTAATTACTGAACTGAGGGTATAAGATCTGTCACACCCTTTAGATCTATACCTTACCTTATGTGTATATACAGATGCCGTACACTACAGACGCTCTGCTGTATAATTGTTATACTAATAAGTAATTACTGAACTGAGGGTATAAGATCTGTCACACCCTTTAGCTCTGTACCTCACCTTATGTGTATATACAGATGCCGTACACTACAGACGCTCTGCTGTATACTTGTTATACTAATAAGCAATTACTGAACTGAAGGTATAAGATCTGTCACACCCTTTAGCTCTATACCTTACCTTATGTGTATATACAGATGCCGTACACTACAGACGCTCTGCTGTATACTTGTTATACTAATAAGTAATTACTGAACTGAGGGTATAAGATCTGTCACACCCTTTAGATTTGTACCTTACCTTATGTGTATATACAGATGCCGTACACTACAGACGCTCTGCTGTATACTTGTTATACTAATAAGCAATTACTGAACTGAGGGTATAAGATCTGTCACACCCTTTAGCTCTGTACCTTACCTTATGTGTATATACAGATGCCGTACACTACAGACGTTCTGCTGTATACTTGTTATACTAATAAGTAATTACTGAACTGAGGGTATAAGATCTGTTACACCCTTTAGCTCTGTACCTTACCTTATGTGTATATACAGATGCCGTACACTACAGACGCTCTGCTGTATACTTGTTATACTAATAAGCAATTACTGAACTGAGGGTATAAGATCTGTCACACCCTTTAGCTCTGTACCTTACCTTATGTGTATATACAGATGCCGTACACTACAGACGCTCTGCTGTATACTTGTTATACTAATAAGTAATTACTGAACTGAGGGTATAAGATCTGTCACACCCTTTAGCTCTATACCTTACCTTATGTGTATATACAGATGCCGTACACTACAGACGCTCTGCTGTATACTTGTTATACTAATAAGCAATTACTGAACTGAGGGTATAAGATCTGTCACACCCTTTAGATCTGTACCTTACCTTATGTGTATATACAGATGCCGTACACTACAGACGCTCTGCTGTATACTTGTTATACTAATAAGCAATTACTGAACTGAGGGTATAAGATCTGTTACACCCTTTAGCTCTGTACCTTACCTTATGTGTATATACAGATGCCGTACACTACAGACGCTCTGCTGTATACTTGTTATACTAATAAGTAATTACTGAACTGAGGGTATAAGATCTGTTACACCCTTTAGCTCTGTACCTTACCTTATGTGTATATACAGATGCCGTACACTACAGACGCTCTGCTGTATACTTGTTATACTAATAAGCAATTACTGAACTGAGGATATAAGATCTGTCA
This sequence comes from Bombina bombina, assembly GCF_027579735.1. Lineage (NCBI taxonomy): Eukaryota > Metazoa > Chordata > Amphibia > Anura > Bombinatoridae > Bombina > Bombina bombina. The sequence continues at coordinate 184,797 of NW_026511276.1, read as the reverse complement.
CACCCTTTAGATTTGTACCTTACCTTATGTGTATATACAGATGCCGTACACTACAGACGCTCTGCTGTATACTTGTTATACTAATAAGTAATTACTGAACTGAGGGTATAAGATCTGTTACACCCTTTAGCTCTGTACCTTACCTAATGTGTATATACAGATGCCGTACACTACAGACGCTCTGCTGTATACTTGTTGTACTAATAAGTAATTACTGAACTGAGGGTATAAGATCTGTTACACCCTTTAGATTTGTACCTTACCTTATGTGTATATACAGATGCCGTACACTACAGACGCTCTGCTGTATACTTGTTATACTAATAAGTAATTACTGAACTGAGGGTATAAGATCTGTCACACCCTTTAGCTTTATACCTTACCTTATGTGTATATACAGATGCCGTACACTACAGACGCTCTGCTGTATACTTGTTATACTAATAAGTAATTACTGAACTGAGGGTATAAGATCTGTCACACCCTTTAGCTCTGTACCTTACCTTATGTGTATATACAGATGCCGTACACTACAGACGCTCTGCTGTATACTTGTTATACTAATAAGCAATTACTGAACTGAGGGTATAAGATCTGTTACACCCTTTAGCTCTGTACCTTACCTTATGTGTATATACAGATGCCGTACACTACAGACGCTCTGCTGTATACTTGTTATACTAATAAGCAATTACTGAACTGAGGGTATAAGATCTGTCACACCCTTTAGCTCTGTACCTTACCTTATGTGTATATACAGATGCCGTACACTACAGACGCTCTGCTGTATACTTGTTATACTAATAAGCAATTACTGAACTGAGGGTATAAGATCTGTCACACCCTTTAGATTTGTACCTTACCTTATGTGTATATACAGATGCCGTACACTACAGACGCTCTGCTGTATACTTGTTATACTAATAAGTAATTACTGAACTGAGGGTATAAGATCTGTCACACCCTTTAGCTCTGTACCTTACCTTATGTGTATATACAGATGCCGTACACTACAGACGCTCTGCTGTATACTTGTTATACTAATAAGTAATTACTGAACTGAGGGTATAAGATCTGTCACACCCTTTAGCTCTGTACCTTACCTTATGTGTATATACAGATGCCGTACACTACAGACGCTCTGCTGTATACTTGTTATACTAATAAGCAATTACTGAACTGAGGGTATAAGATCTGTCACACCCTTTAGCTCTATACCTTACCCTTATGTGTATATACAGATGCCGTACACTACAGACGCTCTGCTGTATACTTGTTATACTAATAAGTAATTACTGAACTGAGGGTATAAGATCTGTCACACCCTTTAGCTCTGTACCTTACCTTATGTGTATATACAGATGCCGTACACTACAGACGCTCTGCTGTATACTTGTTATACTAATAAGCAATTACTGAACTGAGGGTATAAGATCTGTCACACCCTTTAGATTTGTACCTTACCTTATGTGTATATACAGATGCCGTACACTACAGACGCTCTGCTGTATACTTGTTATACTAATAAGCAATTACTGAACTGAGGGTATAAGATCTGTCACACCCTTTAGCTCTGTACCTTACCTTATGTGTATATACAGATGCCGTACACTACAGACGCTCTGGTGTATACTTGTTATACTAATAAGCAATTACTGAACTGAGGGTATAAGATCTGTCACACCCTTTAGCTCTGTACCTTACCTTATGTGTATATACAGATGCCGTACACTACAGACGCTCTGCTGTATACTTGTTATACTAATAAGCAATTACTGAACTGAGGATATAAGATCTGTCACACCCTTTAGATTTGTACCTTACCTTATGTGTATATACAGATGCCGTACACTCCAGACGTTCTGCTGTATACTTGTTATACTAATAAGTAATTACTGAACTGAGGGTATAAGATCTGTTACACCCTTTAGCTCTGTACCTTACCTTATGTGTATATACAGATGCCGTACACTACAGACGCTCTGCTGTATACTTGTTATCCTAATAAGCAATTACTGAACTGAGGGTATAAGATCGGTCACACCCTTTAGCTCTGTACATTACCTTATGTGTATATACAGATGCCGTACACTACAGACGCTCTGCTGTATACTTGTTATACTAATAAGCAATTACTGAACTGAGGGTATAAGATCTGTCACACCCTTTAGATTTGTACCTTACCCTTATGTGTATATACAGATGCCGTACACTACAGACGCTCTGCTGTATACTTGTTATACTAATAAGCAATTACTGAACTGAGGGTATAAGATCTGTCACACCCTTTAGCTCTGTACCTCACCTTATGTGTATATACAGATGCCGTACACTACAGACGCTCTGCTGTATACTTGTTATACTAATAAGCAATTACTGAACTGAGGGTATAAGATCTGTCACGCCCTTTAGATTTGTACCTTACCTTATGTGTATATACAGATGCCGTACACTACAGACGCTCTGCTGTATACTTGTTATACTAATAAGTAATTACTGAACTGAGGGTATAAGATCTGTCACACCCTTTAGCTCTATACCTTACCTTATGTGTATATACAGATGCCGTACACTACAGACGCTCTGCTGTATACTTGTTATACTAATAAGCAATTACTGAACTGAGGGTATAAGATCTGTCACACCCTTTAGATTTGTACCTTACCTTATGTGTATATACAGATGCCGTACACTACAGACGCTCTGCTGTATACTTGTTATACTAATAAGCAATTACTGAACTGAGGGTATAAGATCTGTCACACCCTTTAGCTCTGTACCTTACCTTATGTGTATATACAGATGCCGTACACTACAGACGCTCTGCTGTATACTTGTTATACTAATAAGCAATTACTGAACTGAGGATATAAGATCTGTCACACCCTTTAGATTTGTACCTTACCTTATGTGTATATACAGATGCCGTACACTCCAGACGTTCTGCTGTATACTTGTTATACTAATAAGTAATTACTGAACTGAGGGTATAAGATCTGTTACACCCTTTAGCTCTGTACCTTACCTTATGTGTATATACAGATGCCGTACACTACAGACGCTCTGCTGTATACTTGTTATCCTAATAAGCAATTACTGAACTGAGGGTATAAGATCGGTCACACCCTTTAGCTCTGTACATTACCTTATGTGTATATACAGATGCCGTACACTACAGACGCTCTGCTGTATACTTGTTATACTAATAAGCAATTACTGAACTGAGGGTATAAGATCTGTTACACCCTTTAGATTTGTACCTTACCCTTATGTGTATATACAGATGCCGTACACTACAGACGCTCTGCTGTATACTTGTTATACTAATAAGCAATTACTGAACTGAGGGTATAAGATCTGTCACACCCTTTAGCTCTGTACCTCACCTTATGTGTATATACAGATGCCGTACACTACAGACGCTCTGCTGTATACTTGTTATACTAATAAGCAATTACTGAACTGAGGGTATAAGATCTGTCACGCCCTTTAGATTTGTACCTTACCTTATGTGTATATACAGATGCCGTACACTACAGACGCTCTGCTGTATACTTGTTATACTAATAAGTAATTACTGAACTGAGGGTATAAGATCTGTCACACCCTTTAGATCTATACCTTACCTTATGTGTATATACAGATGCCGTACACTACAGACGCTCTGCTGTATACTTGTTATACTAATAAGCAATTACTGAACTGAGGGTATAAGATCTGTCACACCCTTTAGATTTGTACCTTACCTTATGTGTATATACAGATGCCGTACACTACAGACGCTCTGCTGTATACTTGTTATACTAATAAGCAATTACTGAACTGAGGGTATAAGATCTGTCACACCCTTTAGCTCTGTACCTTACCTTATGTGTATATACAGATGCCGTACACTACAGACGCTCTGGCTGTATACTTGTTATACTAATAAGCAATTACTGAACTGAGGGTATAAGATCTGTCACACCCTTTAGCTCTGTACCTTACCTTATGTGTATATACAGATGCCGTACACTACAGACGCTCTGCTGTATACTTGTTATACTAATAAGCAATTACTGAACTGAGGGATATAAGATCTGTCACACCCTTTAGATTTGTACCTTACCTTATGTGTATATACAGATGCCGTACACTACAGACGTCTCTGCTGTATACTTGTTATACTAATAAGTAATTACTGAACTGAGGGTATAAGATCTGTTACACCCTTTAGCTCTGTACCTTACCTTATGTGTATATACAGATGCCGTACACTACAGACGCTCTGCTGTATACTTGTTATCCTAATAAGCAATTACTGAACTGAGGGTATAAGATCGGTCACACCCTTTAGCTCTGTACATTACCTTATGTGTATATACAGATGCCGTACACTACAGACGCTCTGCTGTATACTTGTTATACTAATAAGCAATTACTGAACTGAGGGTATAAGATCTGTCACACCCTTTAGATTTGTACCTTACCCTTATGTGTATATACAGATGCCGTACACTACAGACGCTCTGCTGTATACTTGTTATACTAATAAGCAATTACTGAACTGAGGGTATAAGATCTGTTACACCCTTTAGCTCTGTACCTCACCTTATGTGTATATACAGATGCCGTACACTACAGACGCTCTGCTGTATACTTGTTATACTAATAAGCAATTACTGAACTGAGGGTATAAGATCTGTCACGCCCTTTAGATTTGTACCTTACCTTATGTGTATATACAGATGCCGTACACTACAGACGCTCTGCTGTATACTTGTTATACTAATAAGTAATTACTGAACTGAGGGTATAAGATCTGTCACACCCTTTAGCTCTATACCTTACCTTATGTGTATATACAGATGCCGTACACTACAGACGCTCTGCTGTATACTTGTTATACTAATAAGCAATTACTGAACTGAGGGTATAAGATCTGTCACACCCTTTAGATTTGTACCTTACCTTATGTGTATATACAGATGCCGTACACTACAGACGCTCTGCTGTATACTTGTTATACTAATAAGCAATTACTGAACTGAGGGTATAAGATCTGTCACACCCTTTAGATCTGTACCTTACCTTATGTGTATATACAGATGCCGTACACTACAGACGCTCTGCTGTATACTTGTTATACTAATAAGTAATTACTGAACTGAGGGTATAAGATCTGTCACACCCTTTAGCTCTGTACCTTACCTTATGTGTATATACAGATGCCGTACACTACAGACGCTCTGCTGTATACTTGTTATACTAATAAGCAATTACTGAACTGAGGGTATAAGATCTGTCACACCCTTTAGATCTATACCTTACCTTATGTGTATATACAGATGCCGTACACTACAGACGCTCTGCTGTATACTTGTTATACTAATAAGCAATTACTGAACTGAGGGTATAAGATCTGTCACACCCTTTAGATCTATACCTTACCTTATGTGTATATACAGATGCCGTACACTACAGACGCTCTGCTGTATACTTGTTATACTAATAAGTAATTACTGAACTGAGGGTATAAGATCTGTTACACCCTTTAGCTCTGTACCTTACCTTATGTGTATATACAGATGCCGTACACTACAGACGCTCTGCTGTATACTTGTTATACTAATAAGCAATTACTGAACTGAAGGTATAAGATCTGTCACACCCTTTAGCTCTGTACCTTACCTTATGTGTATATACAGATGCCGTACACTACAGACGCTCTGCTGTATACTTGTTATACTAATAAGTAATTACTGAACTGAGGGTATAAGATCTGTCACACCCTTTAGATTTGTACCTTACCTTATGTGTATATACAGATGCCGTACACTACAGACGCTCTGCTGTATACTTGTTATACTAATAAGCTAATTACTGAACTGAGGGTATAAGATCTGTCACACCCTTTAGCTCTGTACCTTACCTTATGTGTATATACAGATGCCGTACACTACAGACGCTCTGCTGTATACTTGTTATACTAATAAGCAATTACTGAACTGAGGGTATAAGATCTGTAACGCCCTTTAGATTTGTACCTTACCTTATGTGTATATACAGATGCCGTACACTACAGACGCTCTGCTGTATACTTGTTATACTAATAAGCAATTACTGAACTGAGGTATAAGATCTGTACACGCCCTTTAGATTTGTACCTTACCTTATGTGTATATACAGATGCCGTACACTACAGACGCTCTGCTGTATACTTGTTATACTAATAAGCAATTACTGAACTGAGGGTAATAAGATCTGTTACACCCTTTAGCTCTGTACCTTACCTTATGTGTATATACAGATGCCGTACACTACAGACGCTCTGCTGTATACTTGTTATACTAATAAGCAATTACTGAACTGAGGGTATAAGATCTGTTACACCCTTTAGCTCTGTACCTTACCTTATGTGTATATACAGATGCCGTACACTACAGACGCTCTGGCTGTATACTTGTTATACTAATAAGTAATTACTAAACTGAGGGTATAAGATCTGTCACACCCTTTAGCTCTGTACCTTACCTTATGTGTATATACAGATGCCGTACACTACAGACGCTCTGCTGTATACTTGTTATACTAATAAGCAATTACTGAACTGAGGGTATAAGAATCTGTTACACCCTTTAGATTTGTACCTTACCTTATGTGTATATACAGATGCCGTACACTACAGACGCTCTGCTGTATACTTGTTATACTAATAAGCAATTACTGAACTGAGGGTATAAGATCTGTCACACCCTTTAGATCTATACCTTACCTTATGTGTATATACAGATGCCGTACACTACAGACGCTCTGCTGTATACTTGTTATACTAATAAGTAATTACTGAACTGAGGGTATAAGATCTGTCACACCCTTTAGCTCTGTACCTCACCTTATGTGTATATACAGATGCCGTACACTACAGACGCTCTGCTGTATACTTGTTATACTAATAAGCAATTACTGAACTGAGGGTATAAGATCTGTCACACCCTTTAGCTCTATACCTTACCTTATGTGTATATACAGATGCCGTACACTACAGACGCTCTGCTGTATACTTGTTATACTAATAAGTAATTACTGAACTGAGGGTATAAGATCTGTCACACCCCTTTAGATCTGTACCTTACCTTATGTGTATATACAGATGCCGTACACTACAGACGCTCTGCTGTATACTTGTTATACTAATAAGCAATTACTGAACTGAGGGTATAAGATCTGTCACACCCTTTAGATTTGTACCTTACCTTATGTGTATATACAGATGCCGTACACTACAGACGCTCTGCTGTATACTTGTTATACTAATAAGCAATTACTGAACTGAGGGTATAAGATCTGTCACACCCTTTAGCTCTGTACCTTACCTTATGTGTATATACAGATGCCGTACACTACAGACGCTCTGCTGTATACTTGTTATACTAATAAGCAATTACTGAACTGAGGGTATAAGATCTGTTACACCCTTTAGCTCTGTACCTTACCTTATGTGTATATACAGATGCCGTACACTACAGACGCTCTGCTGTATACTTGTTATACTAATAAGCAATTACTGAACTGAGGGTATAAGATCTGTCACACCCTTTAGCTCTGTACCTTACCTTATGTGTATATACAGATGCCGTACACTACAGACGCTCTGCTGTATACTTGTTATACTAATAAGTAATTACTGAACTGAGGGTATAAGATCTGTCACACCCTTTAGCTCTGTACCTTACCTTATGTGTATATACAGATGCCGTACACTACAGACGCTCTGCTGTATACTTGTTATACTAATAAGCTAATTACTGAACTGAGGGTATAAGATCTGTCACACCCTTTAGCTCTGTACCTTACCTTATGTGTATATACAGATGCCGTACACTACAGACGCTCTGCTGTATACTTGTTATACTAATAAGCAATTACTGAACTGAGGGTATAAGATCTGTCACACCCTTTAGATTCTGTACCTTACCTTATGTGTATATACAGATGCCGTACACTACAGACGCTCTGCTGTATACTTGTTATACTAATAAGTAATTACTGAACTGAGGGTATAAGATCTGTCACACCCTTTAGATTTGTACCTTACCTTATGTGTATATACAGATGCCGTACACTACAGACGCTCTGCTGTATACTTGTTATACTAATAAGTAATTACTGAACTGAGGGTATAAGATCTGTCACACCCTTTAGCTCTAGTACCTTACCTTATGTGTATATACAGATGCCGTACACTACAGACGCTCTGCTGTATACTTGTTATACTAATAAGCAATTACTGAACTGAGGGTATAAGATCTGTCACACCCTTTAGATCTTGTACCTTACCTTATGTGTATATACAGATGCCGTACACTACAGACGCTCTGCTGTATACTTGTTATACTAATAAGTAATTACTGAACTGAGGGTATAAGATCTGTTACACCCTTTAGATTTGTACCTTACCTTATGTGTATATACAGATGCCGTACACTACAGACGCTCTGCTGTATACTTGTTATACTAATAAGTAATTACTGAACTGAGGGTATAAGATCTGTTACACCCTTTAGCTCTGTACCTTACCTTATGTGTATATACAGATGCCGTACACTACAGACGCTCTGCTGTATACTTGTTATACTAATAAGTAATTACTGAACTGAGGGTATAAGATCTGTCACACCCTTTAGCTCTGTACCTTACCTTATGTGTATATACAGATGCCGTACACTACAGACGCTCTGCTGTATACTTGTTATACTAATAAGCAATTACTGAACTGAGGGTATAAGATCTGTCACACCCTTTAGCTCTGTACCTTACCTTATGTGTATATACAGATGCCGTACACTACAGACGCTCTGCTGTATACTTGTTATACTAATAAGCAATTACTGAACTGAGGGTATAAGATCTGTCACACCCTTTAGCTCTGTACCTTACCTTATGTGTATATACAGATGCCGTACACTACAGACGCTCTGCTGTATACTTGTTATACTAATAAGCAATTACTGAACTGAGGGTATAAGATCTGTCACACCCTTTAGATCTGTACCTTACCTTATGTGTATATACAGATGCCGTACACTACAGACGCTCTGCTGTATACTTGTTATACTAATAAGCAATTACTGAACTGAGGGTATAAGATCTGTCACACCCTTTAGATCTGTACCTTACCTTATGTGTATATACAGATGCCGTACACTACAGACGCTCTGCTGTATACTTGTTATACTAATAAGCAATTACTGAACTGAGGGTATAAGATCTGTCACACACCCTTTAGATTTGTACCTTACCTTATGTGTATATACAGATGCCGTACACTACAGACGCTCTGCTGTATACTTGTTATACTAATAAGTAATTACTGAACTGAGGGTATAAGATCTGTCACACCCTTTAGCTCTGTACCTTACCTTATGTGTATATACAGATGCCGTACACTACAGACGCTCTGCTGTATACTTGTTATACTAATAAGCAATTACTGAACTGAGGGTATAAGATCTGTCACACCCTTTAGATTTGTACCTTACCTTATGTGTATATACAGATGCCGTACACTACAGACGCTCTGCTGTATACTTGTTATACTAATAAGTAATTACTGAACTGAGGGTATAAGATCTGTTCACACCCTTTAGCTCTGTACCTTACCTTATGTGTATATACAGATGCCGTACACTACAGACGCTCTGCTGTATACTTGTTATACTAATAAGCAATTACTGAACTGAGGGTATAAGATCTGTCACACCCTTTAGATTTGTACCTTACCCTTATGTGTATATACAGATGCCGTACACTACAGACGCTCTGCTGTATACTTGTTATACTAATAAGTAATTACTGAACTGAGGGTATAAGATCTGTTACACCCTTTAGCTCTGTACCTTACCTTATGTGTATATACAGATGCCGTACACTACAGACGCTCTGCTGTATACTTGTTATACTAATAAGCAATTACTGAACTGAGGGTATAAGATCTGTCACACCCTTTAGATCTGTACCTTACCTTATGTGTATATACAGATGCCGTACACTACAGACGCTCTGCTGTATACTTGTTATACTAATAAGCAATTACTGAACTGAGGGTATAAGATCTGTCACACCCTTAGCTCTGTACCTTACCTTATGTGTATATACAGATGCCGTACACTACAGACGCTCTGCTGTATACTTGTTATACTAATAAGCAATTACTGAACTGAGGGTATAAGATCTGTCACACCCTTTAGCTCTAGTACCTTACCTTATGTGTATATACAGATGCCGTACACTACAGACGCTCTGCTGTATACTTGTTATACTAATAAGCAATTACTGAACTGAGGGTATAAGATCTGTTCACACCCTTTAGCTCTGTACCTTACCTTATGTGTATATACAGATGCCGTACACTACAGACGCTCTGCTGTATACTTGTTATACTAATAAGCAATTACTGAACTGAGGGTATAAGATCTGTCACACCCTTTAGCTCTGTACCTTACCTTATGTGTATATACAGATGCCGTACCCTACAGACGCTCTGCTGTATACTTGTTATACTAATAAGCAATTACTGAACTGAGGGTATAAGATCTGTCACACCCCTTTAGCTCTGTACCTTACCTTATGTGTATATACAGATGCCGTACACTACAGACGCTCTGCTGTATACTTGTTATACTAATAAGCAATTACTGAACTGAGGGTATAAGATCTGTTACACCCTTTAGCTCTATACCTTACCTTATGTGTATATACAGATGCCGTACACTACAGACGCTCTGCTGTATACTTGTTATACTAATAAGCAATTACTAAACTGAGGGTATAAGATCTGTTCACACCCTTTAGCTCTGTACCTTACCTTATGTGTATATACAGATGCCGTACACTACAGACGCTCTGCTGTATACTTGTTATACTAATAAGCAATTACTGAACTGAGGGTATAAGATCTGTTACACCCTTTAGCTCTGTACCTTACCTTATGTGTATATACAGATGCCGTACACTACAGACGCTCTGCTGTATACTTGTTATACTAATAAGTAATTACTGAACTGAGGGTATAAGATCTGTTACACCCTTTAGATCTGTACCTTACCTTATGTGTATATACAGATGCCGTACACTACAGACGCTCTGCTGTATACTTGTTATACTAATAAGTAATTACTGAACTGAGGGTATAAGATCTGTCACACCCTTTAGATCTGTACCTTACCTTATGTGTATATACAGATGCCGTACACTACAGACGCTCTGCTGTATACTTGTTATACTAATAAGTAATTACTGAACTGAGGGTATAAGATCTGTCACACCCTTTAGCTCTGTACCTTACCTTATGTGTATATACAGATGCCGTACACTACAGACGCTCTGCTGTATACTTGTTATACTAATAAGCAATTACTGAACTGAGGGGTATAAGATCTGTCACACCCTTTAGCTCTGTACCTTACCTTATGTGTATATACAGATGCCGTACACTACAGACGCTCTGCTGTATACTTGTTATACTAATAAGTAATTACTGAACTGAGGGTATAAGATCTGTCACACCCTTTAGCTCTGTACCTTACCTTATGTGTATATACAGATGCCGTACACTACAGACGCTCTGCTGTATACTTGTTATACTAATAAGTAATTACTGAACTGAGGGTATAAGATCTGTCACACCCTTTAGATCTGTACCTTACCTTATGTGTATATACAGATGCCGTACACTACAGACGCTCTGCTGTATACTTGTTATACTAATAAGCAATTACTGAACTGAGGGTATAAGATCTGTCACACCCTTTAGCTCTGTACCTTACCTATGTGTATATACAGATGCCGTACACTACAGACGCTCTGCTGTATACTTGTTATACTAATAAGCAATTACTGAACTGAGGGTATAAGATCTGTCACACCCTTTAGCTCTGTACCTTACCTTATGTGTATATACAGATGCCGTACACTACAGACGCTCTGCTGTATACTTGTTATACTAATAAGCAATTACTGAACTGAGGGTATAAGATCTGTCACACCCTTTAGCTCTGTACCTTACCTTATGTGTATATTACAGATGCCGTACACTACAGACGCTCTGCTGTATACTTGTTATACTAATAAGCAATTACTGAACTGAGGGTATAAGATCTGTCACACCCTTTAGCTCTGTACCTTACCTTATGTGTATATACAGATGCCGTACACTACAGACGCTCTGCTGTATACTTGTTATACTAATAAGTAATTACTGAACTGAGGGTAATAAGATCTGTCACACCCTTTAGCTCTGTACCTTACCTTATGTGTATATACAGATGCCGTACACTACAGACGCTCTGCTGTATACTTGTTATACTAATAAGTAATTACTGAACTGAGGGTATAAGATCTGTCACACCCTTTAGATCTGTACCTTACCTTATGTGTATATACAGATGCCGTACACTACAGACGCTCTGCTGTATACTTGTTATACTAATAAGTAATTACTGAACTGAGGGTATAAGATCTGTCACACCCTTTAGCTCTGTACCTTACCTTATGTGTATATACAGATGCCGTACACTACAGACGCTCTCTGCTGTATACTTGTTATACTAATAAGCAATTACTGAACTGAGGGTATAAGATCTGTCACACCCTTTAGCTCTATACCTACCTTATGTGTATATACAGATGCCGTACACTACAGACGCTCTGCTGTATACTTGTTATACTAATAAGTAATACTGAACTGAGGGTATAAGATCTGTCACACCCTTTAGATTTGTACCTCTACCTTATGTGTATATACAGATGCCGTACACTACAGACGCTCTGCTGTATACTTGTTATACTAATAAGCAATTACTGAACTGAGGGTATAAGATCTGTCACACCCTTTAGCTCTGTACCTTACCTTATGTGTATATACAGATGCCGTACACTACAGACGCTCTGCTGTATACTTGTTATACTAATAAGCAATTACTGAACTGAGGGTATAAGATCTGTCACACCCTTTAGCTCTATACCTTACCTTATGTGTATATACAGATGCCGTACACTACAGACGTTCTGCTGTATACTTGTTATACTAATAAGTAATTACTGAACTGAGGGTATAAGATCTGTTTACACCCTTTAGCTCTGTACCTTACCTTATGTGTATATACAGATGCCGTACACTACAGACGCTCTGCCTGTATACTTGTTATACTAATAAGCAATTACTGAACTGAGGGTATAAGATCTGTCACACCCTTTAGCTCTGTACCTTACCTTATGTGTATATACAGATGCCGTACACTACAGACGCTCTGCTGTATACTTGTTATACTAATAAGTAATTACTGAACTGAGGGTATAAGATCTGTCACACCCTTTAGCTCTGTACCTTACCTTATGTGTATATACAGATGCCGTACACTACAGACGCTCTGCTGTATACTTGTTATACTAATAAGCAATTACTGAACTGAGGGTATAAGATCTGTCACACCCTTTAGATCTGTACCTTACCTTATGTGTATATACAGATGCCGTACACTACAGACGCTCTGCTGTATACTTGTTATACTAATAAGCAATTACTGAACTGAGGGTATAAGATCTGTTACACCCTTTAGCTCTGTACCTTACCTTATGTGTATATACAGATGCCGTACACTACAGACGCTCTGCTGTATACTTGTTATACTAATAAGCAATTACTGAACTGAGGGTATAAGATCTGTCACACCCTTTAGCTCTGTACCTTACCTTATGTGTATATACAGATGCCCGTACACTACAGACGCTCTGCTGTATACTTGTTATACTAATAAGTAATTACTGAACTGAGGGTATAAGATCTGTCACACCCTTTAGATCTGTACCTTACCTTATGTGTATATACAGATGCCGTACACTACAGACGCTCTGCTGTATACTTGTTGATACTAATAAGTAATTACTGAACTGAGGGTATAAGATCTGTTACACCCTTTAGCTCTGTACCTTACCTTATGTGTATATACAGATGCCGTACACTACAGACGCTCTGCTGTATACTTGTTATACTAATAAGTAATTACTGAACTGAGGGTATAAGATCTGTCACACCCTTTAGCTCTGTACCTTACCTTATGTGTATATACAGATGCCGTACACTACAGACGCTCTGCTGTATACTTGTTATACTAATAAGCAATTACTGAACTGAGGGTATAAGATCTGTCACACCCTTTAGCTCTGTACCTTACCTTATGTGTATATACAGATGCCGTACACTACAGACGCTCTGCTGTATACTTGTTATACTAATAAGTAATTACTGAACTGAGGGTATAAGATCTGTCACACCCTTTAGATCTGTACCTTACCTTATGTGTATATACAGATGCCGTACACTACAGACGCTCTGCTGTATACTTGTTATACTAATAAGCAATTACTGAACTGAGGGATATAAGATCTGTCACACCCTTTAGATTTGTACCTTACCTTATGTGTATATACAGATGCCGTACACTACAGACGCTCTGCTGTATACTTGTTATACTAATAAGTAATTACTGAACTGAGGGTATAAGATCTGTTACATCCCTTTAGCTCTGTACCTTACCTTATGTGTATATACAGATGCCGTACACTACAGACGCTCTGCTGTATACTTGTTATACTAATAAGCAATTACTGAACTGAGGGTATAAGATCTGTCACACCCTTTAGCTCTGTACCTTACCTTATGTGTATATACAGATGCCGTACACTACAGACGCTCTGCTGTATACTTGTTATACTAATAAGCAATTACTGAACTGAGGGTATAAGATCTGTTACAACCCTTTAGCTCTGTACCTTACCTTATGTGTATATACAGATGCCGTACACTACAGACGCTCTGCTGTATACTTGTTATACTAATAAGCAATTACTGAACTGAGGGTATAAGATCTGTTACACCCTTTAGATCTGTACCTTACCTTATGTGTATATACAGATGCCGTACACTACAGACGCTCTGCTGTATACTTGTTATACTAATAAGTAATTACTGAACTGAGGGTATAAGATCTGTCACACCCTTTAGATCTTGTACCTTACCCTTATGTGTATATACAGATGCCGTACACTACAGACGCTCTGCTGTATACTTGTTATACTAATAAGTAATTACTGAACTGAGGGTATAAGATCTGTCACACCCTTTAGCTCTGTACCTTACCTTATGTGTATATACAGATGCCGTACACTACAGACGCTCTGCTGTATACTTGTTATACTAATAAGCAATTACTGAACTGAGGGTATAAGATCTGTCACACCCTTTAGCTCTGTACCTTACCTTATGTGTATATACAGATGCCGTACACTACAGACGCTCTGCTGTATACTTGTTATACTAATAAGTAATTACTGAACTGAGGGTATAAGATCTGTCACACCCTTTAGATTTGTACCTTACCTTATGTGTATATACAGATGCCGTACACTACAAGACGCTCTGCTGTATACTTGTTATACTAATAAGCAATTACTGAACTGAGGGTATAAGATCTGTACACCCTTTAGCTCTGTACCTTACCTTATGTGTATATACAGATGCCGTACACTACAGACGCTCTGCTGTATACTTGTTATACTAATAAGCAATTACTGAACTGAGGGTATAAGATCTGTTACACCCTTTAGCTCTGTACCTCACCTTATGTGTATATACAAGATGCCGTACACTACAAGGACGCTCATGCTGTATACTTGTTATACTAATAAGTAATTACTGAACTGAGGGTATAAGATCTGTCACACCCTTAGCTCGTACCTTACCTTATGTGTATATACAGATGCCGTACACTACAGACGGCTCTGCTGTATACTTTGTTATACTAATAAGTAATTACTGAACTGAGGGTATAAGGATCTGTCACACCCTTTAGCTCTATACCTTACCTTATGTGTATATACAAGATGCCGTACACTACAGACGCTCTGCTGTATACTTGTTATACTATAAGTCAATTACTGAACTGAGGGTATAAGATCCTGTTACACCCATTTAGCTCTGTACCTTCACCTTACTGTGTATATACAGATGCCGTACACTACAGACGCTCTGGCTGTATACTTGTTATACTAATAAGCAATTACTGAACTGAGGGTATAAGATCTGTCACACCCTTTAGATCTGTACCTTACCTTATGTGTAAGATACAGATGCCGTACACTACAGACGCTCTGCTGTATACTTGTTATACTAATAAGTAATTACTGAGACTGAGGGTATAAGATCTGTCACAACCCTTTAGCTCTGTACCTTACCTTATGTGTATATACAGATGCCGTACACTACAGACGCTCTGCTGTATACTTGTTTATACTAATAACGTAATTACTGAACTGAGGGTATAAGATCTGTCACACCCTTTAGATCTATACCTTACCTTATGTGTATATACAGATGCCGTACACTACAGACGCTCTGCTGTATACTTGTTATACTAATAAGCAATTACTGAACTGAGGGTATAAGATCTGTTACACACCCTTTAGCTCTGTACCTCACCTTATGTGTATATACAGATGCCCGTACACTACAGACGCTCTGCTGTAATACTTGTTATACTAATAAGCAATTACTGAACTGAGGGTATAAGATCTGTTCACACCCTTTAGCTCTGTACCTTACCTTATGTGTATATACAGATGCCGTACACTACAGACCGCTCTGCTGTATACTTGTTATACTAATAAGTAATTACTGAACTGAGGGTATAAGATCTGTCACACCCTTTAGCTCTGTACCTTACCTTATGTGTATATACAGATGCCGTACACTACAGACGCTCTGCTGTATACTTGTTATACTAATAAGTAATTACTGAACTGAGGGTATAAGATCTGTCACACCCTTTAGATCTGTACCTTACCTTATGTGTATATACAGATGCCGTACACTACAGACGCTCTGCTGTATACTTGTTATACTAATAAGCTAATTACTGAACTGAGGGTATAAGATCTGTCACACCCTTTAGCTCTGTACCTTACCTTATGTGTATATACAGATGCCGTACACTACAGACGCTCTGCTGTATACTTGTTATACTAATAAGCAATTACTGAACTGAGGGTATAAGATCTGTCACACCCCTTTAGCTCTGTACCTTACCTTATGTGTATATACAGATGCCGTACACTACAGACGCTCTGCTGTATACTTGTTATACTAATAAGCAATTACTGAACTGAGGGTATAAGATCTGTCACACCCTTTAGCTCTGTACCTTACCTTATGTGTATATACAGATGCCGTACACTACAGACGCTCTGCTGTATACTTGTTATACTAATAAGTAATTACTGAACTGAGGGTATAAGATCTGTCACACCCTTTAGATCTATACCTTACCTTATGTGTATATACAGATGCCGTACACTACAGACGCTCTGCTGTATACTTGTTATACTAATAAGTAATTACTGAACTGAGGGTATAAGATCTGTCACACCCTTTAGCTCTATACCTTACCTTATGTGTATATACAGATGCCGTACACTACAGACGCTCTGCTGTATACTTGTTATACTAATAAGTAATTACTGAACTGAGGGTATAAGATCTGTCACACCCTTTAGCTCTGTACCTTACCTTATGTGTATATACAGATGCCGTACACTACAGACGCTCTGCTGTATACTTGTTATACTAATAAGTAATTACTGAACTGAGGGTATAAGATCTGTCACACCCTTTAGATCTGTACCTTACCTTATGTGTATATACAGATGCCGTACACTACAGACGCTCTGCTGTATACTTGTTATACTAATAAGTAATTACTGAACTGAGGGTATAAGATCTGTCACACCCTTTAGATTTGTACCTTACCTTATGTGTATATACAGATGCCGTACACTACAGACGCTCTGCTGTATACTTGTTATACTAATAAGTAATTACTGAACTGAGGGTATAAGATCTGTCACACCCTTTAGCTCTGTACCTTACCTTATGTGTATATACAGATGCCGTACACTACAGACGCTCTGCTGTATACTTGTTATACTAATAAGTAATTACTGAACTGAGGGTATAAGATCTGTCACACCCTTTAGCTCTATACCTTACCTTATGTGTATATACAGATGCCGTACACTACAGACGCTCTGCTGTATACTTGTTATACTAATAAGCAATTACTGAACTGAGGGTATAAGATCTGTCACACCCTTTAGCTCTGTACCTTACCTTATGTGTATATACAGATGCCGTACACTACAGACGCTCTGCTGTATACTTGTTATACTAATAAGTAATTACTGAACTGAGGGTATAAGATCTGTCACACCCTTTAGCTCTTTACCTTACCTTATGTGTATATACAGATGCCGTACACTACAGACGCTCTGCTGTATACTTGTTATACTAATAAGTAATTACTGAACTGAGGGTATAAGATCTGTCACACCCTTTAGCTCTGTACCTTACCTTATGTGTATATACAGATGCCGTACACTACAGACGCTCTGCTGTATACTTGTTATACTAATAAGCAATTACTGAACTGAGGGTATAAGATCTGTCACACCCTTTAGCTCTGTACCTTACCTTATGTGTATATACAGATGCCGTACACTACAGACGCTCTGCTGTATACTTGTTATACTAATAAGCAATTACTGAACTGAGGGTATAAGATCTGTTACACCCTTTAGCTCTGTACCTTACCTTATGTGTATATACAGATGCCGTACACTACAGACGCTCTGCTGTATACTTGTTATACTAATAAGTAATTACTGAACTGAGGGTATAAGATCTGTCACACCCTTTAGCTCTGTACCTTACCTTATGTGTATATACAGATGCCGTACACTACAGACGCTCTGCTGTATACTTGTTATACTAATAAGCAATTACTGAACTGAGGGTATAAGATCTGTCACACCCTTTAGCTCTGTACCTTACCTTATGTGTATATACAGATGCCGTACACTACAGACGCTCTGCTGTATACTTGTTATACTAATAAGTAATTACTGAACTGAGGGTATAAGATCTGTCACACCCTTTAGATTGTACCTTACCTTATGTGTATATACAGATGACGTACACTACAGACGCTCTGCTGTATACTTGTTATACTAATAAGTAATTACTGAACTGAGGGTATAAGATCTGTCACACCCTTTAGATCTATACCTTACCTTATGTGTATATACAGATGCCGTACACTACAGACGCTCTGCTGTATACTTGTTATACTAATAAGCAATTACTGAACTGAGGGTATAAGATCTGTCACACCCTTTAGATTTGTACCTTACCTTATGTGTATATACAGATGCCGTACACTACAGACGCTCTGCTGTATACTTGTTATACTAATAAGTAATTACTGAACTGAGGGTATAAGATCTGTCACACCCTTTAGATTTGTACCTTACCCTTATGTGTATATACAGATGCCGTACACTACAGACGCTCTGCTGTATACTTGTTATACTAATAAGCAATTACTGAACTGAGGGTATAAGATCTGTTACACCCTTTAGCTCTGTACCTCACCTTATGTGTATATACAGATGCCGTACACTACAGACGCTCTGCTGTATACTTGTTATACTAATAAGTAATTACTGAACTGAGGGTATAAGATCTGTTACACCCTTTAGCTCTGTACCTTACCTAATGTGTATATACAGATGCCGTACACTACAGACGCTCTGCTGTATACTTGTTATACTAATAAGCAATTACTGAACTGAGGGTATAAGATCTGTCACACCCTTTAGATTTGTACCTTACCTTATGTGTATATACAGATGCCGTACACTACAGACGCTCTGCTGTATACTTGTTATACTAATAAGCAATTACTGAACTGAGGGTATAAGATCTGTCACACCCTTTAGCTCTGTACCTCACCTTATGTGTATATACAGATGCCGTACACTACAGACGCTCTGCTGTATACTTGTTATACTAATAAGCAATTACTGAACTGAGGGTATAAGATCTGTTACACCCTTTAGCTCTGTACCTCACCTTATGTGTATATACAGATGCCGTACACTACAGACGCTCTGCTGTATACTTGTTATACTAATAAGTAATTACTGAACTGAGGGTATAAGATCTGTTACACCCTTTAGATTTGTACCTTACCTTATGTGTATATACAGATGCCGTACACTACAGACGCTCTGCTGTATACTTGTTATACTAATAAGTAATTACTGAACTGAGGGTATAAGATCTGTCACACCCTTTAGATCTGTACCTTACCTTATGTGTATATACAGATGCCGTACTCTACAGACGCTCTGCTGTATACGTGTTATACTAATAAGCAATTACTGAACTGAGGGTATAAGATCTGTTACACCCTTTAGATTTGTACCTTACCCTTATGTGTATATACAGATGCCGTACACTACAGACGCTCTGCTGTATACTTGTTATACTAATAAGCAATTACTGAACTGAGGGTATAAGATCTGTCACACCCTTTAGATCTATACCTTACCTTATGTGTATATACAGATGCCGTACACTACAGACGCTCTGCTGTATACTTGTTATACTAATAAGCAATTACTGAACTGAGGGTATAAGATCTGTCACACCCTTTAGCTCTGTACCTCACCTTATGTGTATATACAGATGCCGTACACTACAGACGCTCTGCTGTATACTTGTTATACTAATAAGTAATTACTGAACTGAGGGTATAAGATCTGTCACACCCTTTAGATCTATACCTTACCTTATGTGTATATACAGATGCCGTACACTACAGACGCTCTGCTGTATACTTGTTATACTAATAAGCAATTACTGAACTGAGGGTATAAGATCTGTCACACCCTTTAGCTCTATACCTTACCCTTATGTGTATATACAGATGACGTACACTACAGACGCTCTGCTGTATACTTGTTATACTAATAAGTAATTACTGAACTGAGGGTATAAGATCTGTCACACCCTTTAGATCTATACCTTACCTTATGTGTATATACAGATGCCGTACACTACAGACGCTCTGCTGTATACTTGTTATACTAATAAGCAATTACTGAACTGAGGGTATAAGATCTGTCACACCCTTTAGCTCTGTACCTCACCTTATGTGTATATACAGATGCCGTACACTACAGACGCTCTGCTGTATACTTGTTATACTAATAAGTAATTACTGAACTGAGGGTATAAGATCTGTTACACCCTTTAGCTCTGTACCTTACCTTATGTGTATATACAGATGCCGTACACTACAGACGCTCTGCTGTATACTTGTTATACTAATAAGCAATTACTGAACTGAGGGTATAAGATCTGTCACACCCTTTAGCTCTGTACCTTACCTTATGTGTATATACAGATGCCGTACACTACAGACGCTCTGCTGTATACTTGTTATACTAATAAGCAATTACTGAACTGAGGGTATAAGATCTGTCACACCCTTTAGCTCTGTACCTTACCTTATGTGTATATACAGATGCCGTACACTACAGACGCTCTGCTGTATACTTGTTATACTAATAAGTAATTACTGAACTGAGGGTATAAGATCTGTTACACCCTTTAGCTCTGTACCTTACCTTATGTGTATATACAGATGCCGTACACTACAGACGCTCTGCTGTATACTTGTTATACTAATAAGCAATTACTGAACTGAGGGTATAAGATCTGTCACGCCCTTTAGATTTGTACCTTACCTTATGTGTATATACAGATGCCGTACACTACAGACGCTCTGCTGTATACTTGTTATACTAATAAGTAATTAATGAACTGAGGGTATAAGATCTGTTACACCCTTTAGATTTGTACCTTACCCTTATGTGTATATAAAGATGCCGTACTGTCAAGGTATTTGAAATATTATTAGATGATATACACAGGTATACTTATTATTATTTAGTAGTGATGTGGCTGTGTACATCAAATAATTCATTTAATTTCTAAAAACTTCAAATGGCACTGTGTGAAATTTAGCCCCACTGTTTTGATTACACAGGATGAATCATAAAAGTCACTTCAAAACATTCTTTACCCCATACAGTTAATAGAGATGTAAATGTCTAAAACTTTTCATTTAAAGCCTAATGAGATGCTCACAATTTCAAGGAAATGGAAATTAGTACGATGGAGCCTCAAATGTACATGCCCATATATGGGTTTCCTGCCAAGGTGAGGAGCCAATCCATCTGTGATTATGTTTGAAAATACAAACATATTCAAGGAATTGTAGCTTTTAACAACCACAAGTTAAATGATCCCCTGTGGAGTTTCCCATGTGAAGATCCCAGACAAATTGACATTTGAAATCTCTGTGTAACATAAAGAGAATAATAAAATAAAAAAATATAAACCTTGCAAAATAAATTATCTATATAATCCTCATATAAGGGAATACTAATATATATATTCAGACAAAAAAGAATAAAAAGGAAATTTATTCTTACCTGATAAATTTGTTTCTTTTACGATACGATGAGTCCACGGATTTCATCCTTACTTGTGGGATATCGCCTCCTGGTCAGCAGGAGGAGGCAAAGAGCACCACAGCAGAGCTGTATATATAGCTCCTCCCTTCCCTCCCACTCCAGTCATTCGGCCGAAGTTAGGAAGAGAAAGGAAAAGCCAAGGTGCAGATGTGACTGAAGTTTAACAACATTAAAGACCTGTCTTAGAAAAACAGGGTGGGCCGTGGACTCATCGTATCGTAAAAGAAACACATTTATCAGGTAAGAATAGATTTCCTTTTCTTTTACAAGATACGATGAGTCCACGGATTTCATCCTTACTTGTGGGATACCAGTGGCGTCACTAGGGTTGGTGTCACCCGGTGCGGTAAGTTATGGTGTCACCCCCCCCCCAGAAAGCAGACACACACAAAAACACAGGCACACACACATACAAACACTCAGACACACTTAAAAACATACTCAGATGCACACACAAACACTCGGAAACACACTCAGACACACACACACAAAAACACTGAGACACACACACACACACAAAAACTCAGACACACACTTACAAAATATGTAAACTGCACTGCATTAATTATAAAGCGCATGCCTAGAGCTGCTCCCTGGCTCAGCAGAGCATCAAATGAAAGATAAACAGAGCACTCTAAAAATAAATCACTAAAGAAAAGGTTTAGGCGCAAACTATGAAAATTCTGCTCTCTGACTCTGTTCCAAGCCAGTCAGTGCACAGCCCTGGGCCGCGTGCCTACCGCTTCTTATGGCCAATCACCTCTGCACTCTGCCCACCCCCAGACCCCCGCCCGCCCTCCTACCTGTTCAGTGTGCACCTAGTGTACTGTAACCGTAATGGTCTGGTGGGCATCATACGTGGCTCCTTCACTTTAAAGACAGTGTCAAACAGTCATGCGGTCAGGTGCCAGGCATCCCCTCATGATTTGCCAGTTCCCATTTAGAGAGACAGCACAGCAGTGAGTGACTCCACTGCTCCACATGTCACTGAGCAGTGAGCACAGATAGGCAGGCAGGTTTAGGCTAGCAGCGCAACTTTGCAAGCCCCACGGCATGCCCACAACATTCATAGCAAAATTGGGCAGGGGAGAAGCAAAGTACAAACAAGCAAAAGCAGCCCGGAAAACTATTTGTTGAAATTGCAGCACTGGCTCAAGGGGCAAAAAAATTGTGTGTCTACAACTTCCCCAGTACCACCAATGTTCACAAATGCCAGCCCCTCTAATAAAAAAAAAAATCTATGCATCTCAACATTGTATTTCTTTGAATTTCAATAAAATTTAA
Source organism: Bombina bombina (assembly GCF_027579735.1). Lineage (NCBI taxonomy): Eukaryota > Metazoa > Chordata > Amphibia > Anura > Bombinatoridae > Bombina > Bombina bombina. The sequence continues at coordinate 161,037 of NW_026511276.1, read as the reverse complement.
AAAAAAAAAAAAAAAAAAATATTTTTTTTTTTGGTGTCACCCCCTGGAGGGTGTCACCCGGGTGCGGAAAGCCCCCCCCCCCCCCCCGCGTGACGCCACTGTGGGATACAATACCAAAGCTATAGTACACGGATGAAAAGGGAGGGAAAAGACAGGGAACCTAAACGGAAGGCACCACTGCTTGAAGAATTTTAAGAACTAAATTCAAACTCCAAGGAGGAGCAATTGGTCTAAATACAGGCCTGATTCTAGTCAGAGCCTGACAAAAGGATTGAACATCTGGAACATCTGCCAGACGCTTGTGTAACAAAATAGACAAAGCAGAAATCTGTCCCTTTAAGGAACTAGCTGACAACCCTTTCTCCAATCCGTCTTGGAGAAAAGACAAAATCCTGGGAATCCTAACCCTACTCCATGAGCAGCATTTTGGATTTGCACCAATAAAGATATTTACGCCATATCTTATGGTAAATTTTTCTAGCAACAGGCTTACATGCCTGAATCAAGGTTTCTATGACCGAATCAGAAAATCCTCGCTTAGAGAAGATTAAGCGATCAATCTCCAAGCAGTTAGCTGCAGAGAAACTAGATTCAGATGATGGAAGGGCCCCTGAATTAGGTCTTTCCTCAATGGAAGCGGCCACGGTGGCTGAGATGACATGCCTACCAGATCGGGGTACCAAGTCCTGCGAGGCCACGAAGGAGCGATGAGGATCACCGAAGCCTTCTCCTGTTTGACTCGAGCAATCACCCGTGGAAGGAAAGCAAATGGAGGGAACACATAAGCTAGGCTGAAAGACCAAGGCACTGCCAAGGCATGTATCAGCTCGGCCTGGGGATCCCTGGACCTGGATACGTATCTCGGAAGCTTGGCGTTCTGCTGAGACGCCATAAGATCCAACTCCGGCCTGCCCCATCTTGAGAATCAGATTGGCAAATACCTCTGGATGAAGTTCCCATTCTCCCGATTCTCTCATTCTGTCTGCTCAGAAAATCCGCTTCCCAGTTTTCCACACCTGGGATGTGGATCGCCGACAAATAACAAGAGTGAGACTCCGCCCACTGAAATATCTTGGCAACTTCTGTCATCGCTAAGGAACTCCTTCTTCCTCCCTGATGATTAATGTAAGCTACAGTCTTAATGTTGTCCGACTGGAATCTGATGAATGTGGCCGAAGCCAACTGAGGCCAAGCCTGAAGCACATTGAATATTGTCCTCAACTTTAGGATATGGATGGGAAATAGAGACTCCGTTCAAGTCCATACACCCTGGGCTCTCAAAGAGTTCCAGACTGCTCCCCTCCTATCAGGCTGGCATCCGTCGTCACCGTCACCCATGACGGTCTGCGGAAGCATATCCCCTGGGATAGATGATCCTGCGATAATCACCATAGAAGAGAGTCCTTCGTCTCGTGATCTAGATAAATTTGTATAATCTCCATTCCACTGCCTGAACATGCTAAGTTGCAGAGGCCTGAGACGAAAACGAGCAAACGGAACAATGGCCATTGTCGCCACTATCAATCCGATCACCGACATGCACTGAGTCACAAACGGTCGAGGATTGGACTGAACCGTTCGACATGTATACAGAATTTGTAGTTTACTGACCTCCGTCAGGAAGAAAAAACCTCATTGAAGCAAGCAGAGTCCCAGAAAGGGTATTCTTGTCTGAGGAACTAACAAACTCTTTTTCCAGGCTCACCTCCCACCCGTGGGTCCGTAGGAAGGAAAGCACAAGGACGGTATGGAATCTGCCAAAAGAAATGACGACATCTGGATCAGTATATTATCCAGATAAGGCGCCACCTCGATGCCCCGCGGTCTTAGAACCACCAATAAGATCCCAAAACGGTTGTGAAGATTCTGGGCGTTGTGGCCATACCGAAAAGGAAAACCACAAACCAATAATGTTTGTCCAGGAAGGCAAACTTGAGGCATTTGAGATGATATCTGTAGATAGGAATATAAAGATAGACATCCTTTAAATCCAATGTTGACAGAAATAGACCCACTGGAACAAGGAATGGTACAAATAGTCTCCATCTTGCGAGGAACTATGAGAAACCTGTTCAGACTCTTAAGGCCTAAGACAGATCCGAAGATTCCCACCTCCTTTATTGCGGGAACCACAAACAGATTTAAATAAAACACCCTGCTCCTGTTCCAGTACTGGAATGGGAACAAAGACACTCAGGGAGGAGAGACCTCTTACACAATACAAGAACGGTTCACCCAGGAACTGCACTGCAGATAATCCTGACAAAACAGAAACCTCTAGGAGAAAAAAGTCCTTGAATTCCGAACTGTTTCCCTAGGACACTAATATCTATTTCCCAGGGATCCCAAACAGCTCAACCCAAGTCTGAGCAAGGACGGAATATCACCCTCCACACGATCCGGTCCCGGATCAGGGCATGTCCTGCCTGATTCAACAGCAGATCACTTATTATTTGTATGATTAAAACATAATTCTGTTAAATCAAAAAGAATAACTTCCGTCAAGCCAGAGCTCAACAAAGTCTTTCCCTTGTCAGAAATCGCTAAGAAGCGAAGACTTAGAGCCAACACCTATAGAAACAGACTCTAACCAAGAGGCTCAAGTGTACATGTTTGGCTGGCGTGTACCATACATTGACCAGTGCCTAGCGCAGATGATGGGATCCAAAATATTCACTGCCATTGATTGTGCACAAGTATATTGGACCGAAAAAGTACATGAGGAGGACCAGTATAAGCTGGCATTCTCATTCCAAAAGGTCCAGTATGCATTTCAGAGATTTCCTTTTGGATACATAAATTCTGGACATGAATTTGCTGTATTCATGCATAAGGCTATGTCTGATGCACTGGAAAGGGGGACTTTATCTTATGTTGATGATGTTTAAATCAAAAGCACAGACTTTGAAAAACACATTGCAGAGCTTAAACACGTCCTCAGCCAACTTAAAAGGGCAGGTGTCAAATTATCCCTACAAAAAGCTCAATGGTGCCGCACTCATGTAAACTTCTTGGGACATGAAGTTACTTGTGAAGGGTTAAATCCTCAGAAGAAAAAGGTGGAAGCTATAGTAAATTCTAAAAACCCAACTAACTTAAAGGAATTGAGATCATTCCTGGGTATGACGAATTATTCTCGCAAATTCATTGATTAATAGCTAAACCACTACTACTTCTTCTAAAGAAGGATGTGAAATGGCACTGGAGTGAGTCTCAAGAGACAGCCATCAAGGAGCTGAAGAGAAAACTCACTCAATCACCTTGCTTAGCGTACCCTGAAGGTGGTAAACCTTTCTTCTTAGAAACAGGTTACACAGATATAAGCATGAGTGCTGTTTTATACCAAAAGCATGATAATTTAGGCAAAGTCATTGCTTATGCGAGCAAAACTCTATCCCCAGTAGAAAAAAGAATTTATGTTTACCTGATAAATTGCTTTCTCCAACGGTGTGTCCGGTCCACGGCGTCATCCTTACTTGTGGGATATTCTCTTCCCCAACAGGAAATGGCAAAGAGCCCAGCAAAGCTGGTCACATGATCCCTCCTAGGCTCCGCCTTCCCCAGTCATTCGACCGACGTAAAGGAGGAATATTTGCATAGGAGAAATCATATGATACCGTGGTGACTGTAGTTAAAGAAAATAAATTATCAGACCTGATTAAAAAACCAGGGCGGGCCGTGGACCGGACACACCGTTGGAGAAAGCAATTTATCAGGTAAACATAAATTCTGTTTTCTCCAACATAGGTGTGTCCGGTCCACGGCGTCATCCTTACTTGTGGGAACCAATACCAAAGCTTTAGGACACGGATGAAGGGAGGGAGCAAATCAGGTCACCTAGATGGAAGGCACCACGGCTTGCAAAACCTTTCTCCCAAAAATAGCCTCAGAAGAAGCAAAAGTATCAAATTTGTAAAATTTAGTAAAAGTGTGCAGTGAAGACCAAGTCGCTGCCTTACATATCTGATCAACAGAAGCCTCGTTCTTGAAGGCCCATGTGGAAGCCACAGCCCTAGTGGAATGAGCTGTGATTCTTTCAGGAGGCTGCCGTCCGGCAGTCTCGTAAGCCAATCTGATGATGCTTTTAAGCCAAAAAGAGAGAGAGGTAGAAGTTGCTTTTTGACCTCTCCTTTTACCAGAATAAACAACAAACAAGGAAGATGTTTGTCTAAAATCCTTTGTAGCATCTAAATAGAATTTTAGAGCACGAACTACATCCAAATTGTGCAACAAACGTTCCTTCTTTGAAACTGGATTCGGACACAAAGAAGGCACGACTATCTCCTGGTTAATGTTTTTGTTAGAAACAACTTTTGGAAGAAAACCAGGTTTAGTACGCAAAACCACCTTATCTGCATGGAACACCAGATAAGGAGGAGAACACTGCAGAGCAGATAATTCTGAAACTCTTCTAGCAGAAGAAATTGCAACCAAAAACAAAACTTTCCAAGATAATAACTTAATATCAACGGAATGTAAGGGTTCAAACGGAACCCCCTGAAGAACTGAAAGAACTAAATTAAGACTCCAAGGAGGAGTCAAAGGTTTGTAAACAGGCTTGATTCTAACCAGAGCCTGAACAAAGGCTTGAACATCTGGCACAGCTGCCAGCTTTTTGTGAAGTAACACAGACAAGGCAGAAATCTGTCCCTTCAAAGAACTTGCAGATAATCCTTTCTCTAAACCTTCTTGAAGAAAGGATAGAATCTTAGGAATTTTTATCTTGTCCCAAGGGAATCCTTTAGATTCACACCAACAGATATATTTTTTCCATATTTTGTGGTAGATTTTTCTAGTTACAGGCTTTCTGGCCTGAACAAGAGTATCAATGACAGAATCTGAGAACCCTCGCTTTGATAAGATCAAGCGTTCAATCTCCAAGCAGTCAGTTGGAGTGAGACCAGATTCGGATGTTCGAACGGACCTTGAACAAGAAGGTCTCGTCTCAAAGGTAGCTTCCATGGTGGAGCCGATGACATATTCACCAGGTCTGCATACCAAGTCCTGCGTGGCCACGCAGGAGCTATCAAGATCACCGATGCCCTCTCCTGATTGATCCTGGCTACCAGCCTGGGGATGAGAGGAAACGGCGGGAATACATAAGCTAGTTTGAAGGTCCAAGGTGCTACTAGTGCATCTACTAGAGTCGCCTTGGGATCCCTGGATCTGGACCCGTAGCAAGGAACCTTGAAGTTCTGACGAGGGGCCATCAGATCCATGTCTGGAATGCCCCACAATTGAGTAATTTGGGCAAAGATTTCCGGATGGAGTTCCCACTCCCCCGGATGAAATGTCTGACGACTCAGAAAATCCGCTTCCCAATTTTCCACTCCTGGGATGTGGATTGCAGACAAGTGGCAGGAGTGAGTCTCCGCCCATTGAATGATTTTGGTCACTTCTTCCATCGCCAGGGAACTCCTTGTTCCCCCCTGATGGTTGATGTACGCAACAGTCGTCATGTTGTCTGATTGAAACCGTATGAACTTGGCCTTTGCTAGCTGAGGCCAAGCCATGAGAGCATTGAATATCGCTCTCAGTTCCAGAATATTTATCGGGAGAAGAGATTCTTCCCGAGACCAAAGACCCTGAGCTTTCAGGGGTCCCCAGACCGCGCCCCAGCCCACCAGACTGGCGTCGGTCGTGACAATGACCCACTCTGGTCTGCGGAAGCTCATCCCCTGTGACAGGTTGTCCAGGGACAGCCACCAACGGAGTGAATCTCTGGTCCTCTGATCTACTTGTATCGTCGGAGACAAGTCTGTATAGTCCCCATTCCACTGACTGAGCATGCACAGTTGTAATGGTCTTAGATGAATTCGCGCAAAAGGAACTATGTCCATTGCCGCTACCATCAAACCTATTACTTCCATGCACTGCGCTATGGAAGGAAGAGGAACAGAATGAAGTATTTGACAAGAGTTTAGAAGTTTTGATTTTCTGGCCTCTGTCAGAAAAATCCTCATTTCTAAGGAGTCTATTATTGTTCCCAAGAAGGGAACCCTTGTTGACGGAGATAGAGAACTTTTTTCTACGTTCACTTTCCACCCGTGAGATCTGAGAAAGGCCAGGACAATGTCCGTGTGAGCCTTTGCTTGTGGAAGGGACGACGCTTGAATCAGTATGTCGTCCAAGTAAGGTACTACTGCAATGCCCCTTGGTCTTAGCACCGCTAGAAGGGACCTTAGTACCTTTGTGAAAATTCTTGGAGCAGTGGCTAATCCGAACGGAAGTGCCACAAACTGGTAATGCTTGTCCAGAAATGCGAACCTTAGGAACCGATGATGTTCCTTGTGGATAGGAATATGTAGATACGCATCCTTTAAATCCACCGTGGTCATGAATTGACCTTCCTGGATGGAAGGAAGAATTGTTCGAATGGTTTCCATTTTGAACGATGGAACCTTGAGAAACTTGTTTAGGATCTTGAGATCTAAGATTGGTCTCCTAATGGAACAGGATGAATCACTCCCATTTTTAACAGGTCTTCTACACAATGTAAGAATGCCTGCTTTTTTATGTGGTCTGAAGACAATTGAGACCTGTGGAACCTCCCCCTTGGGGGAAGCCCCTTGAATTCCAGAAGATAACCTTGGGAGACTATTTCTAGCGCCCAAGGATCCAGAACATCTCTTGCCCAAGCCTGAGCGAAGAGAGAGAGTCTGCCCCCCACCAGATCCGGTCCCGGATCGGGGGCCAACATCTCATGCTGTCTTGGTAGCAGTGGCAGGTTTCTTGGCCTGCTTACCTTTGTTCCAGCCTTGCATTGGCCTCCAGGCTGGCTTGGCTTGAGAAGCATTACCCTCTTGCTTAGAGGACGTAGCACTTGGGGCTGGTCCGTTTCTGCGAAAGGGACGAAAATTAGGTTTATTTTTGGCCTTGAAAGACCTATCCTGAGGAAGGGCGTGGCCCTTGCCCCCAGTGATATCAGAAATAATCTCTTTCAAGTCAGGGCCAAACAGCATTTTCCCCTTGAAAGGAATGTTAAGCAATTTGTTCTTGGAAGACGCATCCGCTGACCAAGATTTTAGCCAAAGCGCTCTGCGCGCCACAATAGCAAACCCAGAATTTTTCGCCGCTAATCTAGCCAATTGCAAAGTGGCGTCTAGGGTGAAAGAGTTAGCCAATTTGAGAGCATGAATCCTGTCCAAAATCTCCTCATAAGAAGAATCTTTATTGAGCGCCTTTTCTAGTTCATCGAACCAGAAACACGCTGCTGTAGTGACAGGAACAATGCATGAAATTGGTTGTAGAAGGTAACCTTGCTGAACAAACATCTTTTTAAGCAAACCCTCTAATTTTTTATCCATAGGATTTTTGAAAGCACAACTATCTTCTATGGGTATAGTGGTGCGTTTGTTTAGAGTAGAAACCGCCCCCTCGACCTTGGGGACTGTCTGCCATAAGTCCTTTCTGGGGTCGACCATAGGAAACAATTTCTTAAATATAGGGGGAGGGACGAAAGGTATGCCGGGCCTTTCCCATTCTTTATTTACAATGTCCGCCACCCGCTTGGGTATAGGAAAAGCTTCGGGGGGCCCCGGGACCTCTAGGAACTTGTCCATTTTACATAATTTCTCTGGAATGACCAAATTCTCACAATCATCCAGAGTAGATAACACCTCCTTAAGCAGGGCGCGGAGATGTTCCAATTTAAATTTAAATGTAATCACATCAGGTTCAGCTTGTTGAGAAATTTTCCCTGAATCTGAAATTTCTCCCTCAGACAAAACCTCCCTGGCCCCCTCAGACTGGTGTAGGGGCACTTCAGAACCAATATCATCAGCGTCCTCATGCTCTTCAGTATTTTCTAAAACAGAGCAGTAGCGCTTTCGCTGATAAGTGGGCATTTTGGCTAAAATGTTTTTGATAGAATTATCCATTACAGCCGTTAATTGTTGCATAGTAAGGAGTATTGGCGCACTAGATGTACTAGGGGCCTCCTGTGTGGGCAAGACTGGTGTAGACGAAGGAGGGGATGATGCAGTACCATGCTTACTCCCCTCACTTGAGGAATCATCTTGGGCATCATTTTCTCTAAATTTTGTGTCACATAAATCACATCTATTTAAATGAGAAGGAACCTTGGCTTCCCCACATACAGAACACAGTCTATCTGGTAGTTCAGACATGTTAAACAGGCATAAACTTGATAACAAAGTACAAAAAACGTTTTAAAATAAAACCGTTACTGTCACTTTAAATTTTAAACTGAACACACTTTATTACTGCAAATGTGAAAAAGTATGAAGGAATTGTTCAAAATTCACCAAAATTTCACCACAGTGTCTTAAAGCCTTAAAAGTATTGCACACCAAATTTGAAAGCTTTAACCCTTAAAATAACGGAACCTGAGCCGTTTTTATATTTAACCCCTTTACAGTCCCTGGTATCTGCTTTGCTGAGACCCAACCAAGCCCAAAGGGGAATACGATACCAAATGACGCCTTCAGAAAGTCTTTTCTATGTATCAGAGCTCCTCACACATGCATCTGCATGTCATGCTTCCCAAAAACAAGTGCGCAATAGAGGCGCGAAAATGAGGCTCTGCCTATGATTAGGGAAAGCCCCTAGAGAATAAGGTGTCCAAAACAGTGCCTGCCGGTTATTTTACATAATTCCCAAGAATAAAATAATTCCTCAAAGCTATGAAGTATAAAATATGCTTATACAGATACTCGTCGACTTACAACCTATGCGACTTATGACCATCCATACTTACGACCATGTGTCGTACTGCAGACAGCAGTGCTTGTGTGCAGGCCATACGAGAGTGACTGTCATAAGCAGCAGCAGCAGCCTTCGCATGTGTCGCAGCCTCTCACCATGTTGCAGTCCAAAATACCTGTGATGTGTAGCAGCAGACCTATCTGCCTAAACCCTACATTAGACCATTTTATTTACATGCCGTAGATATATCGTCCGACTTACGTCCAAATCGTCTTACGACCGGACGGTCAGAACGTAATGCGGTCGTAAGTCGACGACTACCTGTATATTCAATCGTTTTAGCCCAGAAAATGTCTACAGTCTTAAAAGCCCTTGTGAAGCCCTTTTTTTCTTTATGTAATAAAAATGGCTTACCGGATCCCATAGGGAAAATGACAGCTTCCAGCATTACATCGTCTTGTTAGAAATGTGTCATACCTCAAGCAGCAAAAGTCTGCTCACTGTTTCCCCCAACTGAAGTTAATTCCTCTCAACAGTCCTGTGTGGAAACAGCCATCGATTTTAGTAACGGTTGCTAAAATCATTTTCCTCTTACAAACAGAAATCTTCATCTCTTTTCTGTTTCAGAGTAAATAGTACATACCAGCACTATTTTAAAATAACAAACTCTTGATTGAATAATAAAAACTACAGTTAAACACCAAAAAACTCTAAGCCATCTCCGTGGAGATGTTGCCTGTACAACGGCAAAGAGAATGACTGGGGAAGGCGGAGCCTAGGAGGGATCATGTGACCAGCTTTGCTGGGCTCTTTGCCATTTCCTGTTGGGGAAGAGAATATCCCACAAGTAAGGATGACGCCGTGGACCGGACACACCTATGTTGGAGAAATAAAATTTAGCAATTGCGAAAAAGCCCTCTTATCTACTGTATGGGCTCTACAAAATTTCTGCAGCTACATATAGGGTGAAAAAATTATTGTGGAAACAGCCCACCAGCCTTTGCTATATTTACAAAGTGATAGAATAAGAGATGGGAATTTGTCTAATAGCCGCATAACAGCTTGGACTCTTTCCTTACAAGGCTGGCCTTTAGAAATTCGCTACAAGCAGAATAAAAAGAATCCAGTCTCACAGGGGCTTGCTGAGCTCCACGACTGTACTGCTAAGGATCCTGGGGAGGAATTAGCTAAAGATGATTTTCTGGAGGAACAATTGCTGTTCCCATATAAAATGTACAATGAGGACCATTGTCAAACATTACCTTGGGTATATGTTGATGGTTGTTCTTACCATGCCACTATTGATAATGAGCACAGAATAGTCGCTGGCATTGGCATAACCTGGGCAAATGGATTCCCAAATATATCTGTAGGTTTCAACATTGGACCAAGAGCCTGTCAAGTTACAGAACTCAATGCTGTTCTAAAAACCATTGAAATGGCTATTGAACAAAATATTCGTGAATTTGTGATCATAACTGACTCAAATTATGTGCGTGACAGTTTTGTTGAATACCTGCCAACTTGGAAAAGGAATGGCATGCAGAAAAGTAACAACAAACCAGTCAAGCATGGCAAGTTGTTCTGCGAAATTGATAATCTGGTGGTATCAAATGATTTAACCATACACTGGAAAAAGACCAAGGGGCATATGTATCAAGCTACGAATGGAGCTTGATGCCCCATGTCACTGGCGAGCCTGCAGTACGATCGGGTTGATTGACACATCCCTGCTGGCGGCCTATTGTCAGCGAGTCTGCAGAGAGCGGCGTTGCACCAGCAGCTCTTGTGAGCTGCTGGTGCAATGCTGAATACGGCGAGCGTATTGCTCGCCGTTTTCAGCGAGGTCTGTCGGACCTGATCTGCACTGTCGGATCAGGTCCGACAGACCTTGATAACTAGAGGCCCAAGGGTCATTCCAGAATTCAAGGTCCTGATAAGGAAGGCAATGATCTTGCGGATTCATTAGCCAAACAAGGAGCCATAACGGGAGAACTCCTTAATATTGACCACTTAATGGGTGCAAAAGAAGCCATTACCAGAAACCAGGCTAAACAACAGAGTGAGCCTAACCTGGTGCAATGGAGTCAGGATTCTCCTAGTGAGGACCTGATCACTAGTCAAAAAGAAGATCCCATTGTAGGCATCTTCTATAAACACATAGAAGTTCCTGAAAGCAACCCCATCTCAAAAGATGATTGTATTGGCAAAGAAGATCTTAGAATCTTGATGAAATCCAGATCACAATTCAAATTACAGGATGGTTTGTTGATTAGAACCTCCAAAACTGGCATCCAGCAATGGGTAGTACCCACCAAGTTCAGAGGTCTAATGCTTCAACATGCCCATGATGCTCCCACATCTGGCCATCGTGGTGCCAAACTCCCGTATGAAATATTGCGTGATTATGCATTCTGGCCACACATGTTGAAAGATGTTCAAACCTACTGTCAAGGTTGTTTAATTTGCCCACAGTTCCAACCGTTCCAACCCACTGCGCCAAAGCATAGAGCGCCATTGCAGAAAAGGGGGATGGTAATGCCATGGTCAGATATACAAATTGATTTTATTGGTCCATAGACCCAATTTATAAATATTTTTATGTGTTATCATATGTGTTCTGACAATATTACTCGCCTGTTTATATGAGAATGTTTTCTATACTTGCAAAGCCCTGACTTTACTATTTCTCTCAATTGTACTACTGTTTACAAAATTTACATATGCTATGGCTTATGGGCTTAAAATATATCTTACAGGTCTGCAGACTATATTTTTATTATGTGAAATATATACATATTGCTATGACAAGATAATATACAGAGATGGTAGCAATAAGACAGCTGTGGGGTCCACGAATAGCTTTATTTCATAGAGGGTGCTACTTGCCTAAGAGAGGTATCTCTTCTATTTCTATAAGGTTCTTAGCTGTGTAGACATTCGTATATTATTTGATCACTGTGTAATTTGAGGCCCTATAAAGGCCTATAGTAACTTAGAGGGTGCATTAAGAAATGTACCATAACACCCTATTACGGTATCCCCCAGCATTTACCCTTTACTTATATTTACCGCCTGTGGTCCATAAGTGGCCACCAATGCTTAAATGGGGTACGCTTTACCTTAATTTCTATATATTTAGGGGTATTTCCAGTTTATCATTAGTACCTTGTGTGTGTATCGGGCCCAAGAGAAACCATGTTAACATTCTCCCTACTTCCCACCCCTTACTTATATCTGATATCTGTGGTCCACTATTTCTTAGCTGGGGTGTTCCTTATGTCTATTCTGTTTGTCATATTTTGGGGTGTCCCTTACTATAATATTGAAAGAATACATGAGGTTTAATATGTAGTTTGCACCTTTAATTCTAGGTATTTTACCATTGAGCTATAAGGCACTGCTTATTACAATTTTAATGTGTTAAGTCATGGTGTGCCTTCATTATATGGAGGCTTGATGCGCCTTCAGTACATGGTTATTAAATTTGATGCTTTGGATTGTGAGTTAACATTCCAATATGTTTGTAAACTCTTCTGATCTTTTTGTTCTGCTTATTGGATGAATATTTGTAATGTGCAAACTTGATGTCATACCTGTTTGTAAACCTCAATAAATTAAAAAATTAAAAAAAAAGACCAAAGTCCATCAAATTCAACCTATACTAATATAATATACTTACAAAAAAGCTCCAGTTGAGCTTAAATTAATTCCACTAAAAGGTGACCCATTTAATACAAGCAATCATATCCATGAATTCTGTTTCTATCCAGAAATGTATCAAAACAATTTTTAAATGTATCTAAGGTATTGGCATTCACTACCTCCTTTGGTAATGAGTTCCACAATGTGATTGCTCTAACAGTGAAAAAACGTTTCCATTGCAGGAGATTAAATCTCCTTTCCTTCAACCTTAAATTGTGACCTCTTGTTATAAACAATTTTCTTGGAATAAATAGAGCTTCTGCCATCTCTGTATATGGGTCTTGAATATATTTATATAAAGTAATCTGGTCACCTCTCAAGCATCTTTTTTTCTAGAGAAAACAGACTCAGTTTGGCTAACGTCTCCTCATATCTTAAATTCTCCATTCCCCTTATTAGCTTTGTGGCGCTTCTCATAGCAGACCTAGAAAAAGTTCAGAGATTGGTCCCCAGAACTGCACTCCATACTCAAGGTGAGGTCTTTACCAGGGATTTATATGGTGACTGTCATGCCGCCAACGCTCGTCCGTTGCTATGGCCGTTGCCATGGACACATCGGTGGTGAACGTGCGGCGATGGCGTCATCGCCACTCGCTGTGGCTTTCTGGATGCTGCCTGGATAGCACCTGTGGTTTCTCCTTGGCGCCAATCTGCGCCTATTTAAGTGCTTCCTTTTCTTCACTATTCTGCCCAAGTATAGGAGTTTCTTATTGTGCTCCTAGGTGTTGTGTTATTTATCTACTGCTGACTTACCGTTATCAAACTCTGTCTGTTTGACTACTCTGCCTGCTTAACCCCTCAACTGCTGGATTGCTTTAGCGTTGATGAAATATAGAAAACAAAAGATTTAAGTGATGCACTGGTAAAAGCCCCTGCACATATACACTTCTGCTCCCAAGATAAAGAAATTGTTATATAATGTTTAGAGTGAAAAACTGATGTATATGTGCGCTAACAGCTGAAGGGGTTTGTACGGTTAAAATGAACTCTAATATAAAACTTAAAATGAGAATGAAATATAAATAGTGTAAAATACAGATGTGTAAAATACTCAATATTTATTATATTCACATTAGCATACTTAATATATAAACAATGCTAAAAAACATAATTTATGTAAGAACTTACCTGATAAATTCATTTCTTTCATATTAGCAAGAGTCCATGAGCTAGTGACGTATGGGATATACATTCCTGCCAGGAGGGGCAAAGTTTCCCAAACCTTAAAATGCCTATAAATACACCCCTCACCACACCCACAATTCAGTTTAACGAATAGCCAAGAAGTGGGGTGATAAGAAAGGAGCGAAAGCATCAAAAATAAGGAATTGGAATAATTGTGCTTTATACAAAAAAATCATAACCACCACAAAAAGGGTGGGCCTCATGGACTCTTGCTAATATGAAAGAAATGAATTTATCAGGTAAGTTCTTACATAAATTATGTTTTCTTTCATGTAATTAGCAAGAGTCCATGAGCTAGTGACGTATGGGATAGCAGATACCCAAGATGTGGAACTTCCACGCAAGAGTCAATAGAGAGGGAGGGATAAAATAAAGACAGCCAATTCCGCTGAAAAAATAATCCACAACCCAAATCAAAAAGTTTTAATCATATAATGAAAAAAACTGAAATTATAAGCAGAAGAATCAAACTGAAACAGCTGCCTGAAATACTATTCTACCAAAAACTGCTTCTGAAGAAGAGAAAACGTCAAAATGACAGAATTTAGTAAAAGTATGCAAAGAAGAACAAGTCGTTGCTTTGCAAATCTGAACAACAAAATCTTCATTCTTAAAAGCCCAGGAAGTAGAAACTGACCTAGTAGAATGAGCCGTAATCCTCTGAGGCGGGGATTAACCAGACTCCAAATAAGCATGATGAATCAAAAGCTTTAACCAAGATGTCAAAGAAATGGCAGAAGCCTTCTGACCTTTCCTAAAACCAGAAAATATAACAAATAGACTAGAAGTCTTTCTGAAATCTGAGTAGCTTCAACATAATATTTCAAAACTCTTACCACATCCAAAGAATGTAAGAATCTTACCAAAGAATTCTTAGGATTAGGACACAAGGAAGGGACAATAATTCCTCTACTAATGTTGTTAGAATTCACAACTTAGGTAAAAATTGAAATGAGGACAGCAAAACCACCTTATCCTGATGAAAAAAATCAGAAAAAAGAGACTCACAAGAAAGAGCAGATAATTCAAAAACTGTTCTAGCTGAAGAGATGTCTAAAAGGAACAATACTTTCCATGAAAGTAATTTTAATGTCCAAAGAAAGCATATGCTCAAACGGAAGAGCCTGTAAAGCCCTCAAAACCAAATTAAGACTCCAAGGAGGAGAAATTGGCCTAATGACAGGCTTGATACGAACCAAAGCCTGAACAAAACAATGAATAACAGAAAGATTAGCAAATTTTTCTGTGAAAACAGCACAGAAAAAGCAGAGATTTGTCCTTTCAAGAAACTTGCAGACAAAAACCCTTATGCAAGCCATCCTGAAGAAACTATAAAATCCTAGGAATTCTAAAAGAATGCCCAAAGAATTTATAAGAAGAGCATCATGAGATGTAAATCTTCCAAACTCGATAATAAATCTAACTAGACACAGATTTACGAGCCTGCAACATAGTATTAATCACTGAGTCAGAGAAACTTCTATGACTAAGTACTAAGCGTTAAATTTCCATACCATCAAATTAATCATTTGAATTCCTGGTGGAAAAAACGAATGTTAAGATATAAGGTCTGACCTTAATGGAAGTGACCAAGATTGGCAACTGGACATCCAAACAAGAACCATATACCAAAACCTGTGCGGCCATGCTGGAGCCACCAGCAACAAAAAAGAATGCTCTCTGATGATTTTGAAAATCACTCTAAAAAGAACCAGAAGTGAAAAAATATAGGCAGATTGATAACTCCAAGGAAGTGTCAATGCATACACTGCTTCCGCCTGAGGATCCCCGAACCTGAATAGGCCCCTGGGAAGTTCCTTGTTTAGATGAGATGCCATCAGATCTATTTCTGGAAGCCCTCACATCTGAACAATTTGAAAAAAACATATCTGGTTAAAGAGACCATTCTCCCGGATGTAAAGCTTGATTGACAGAGATAATCCGCTTCCCAAATGTCTATACCTGGGGAAAAAAACACAGAAATTAGATAGGAGCTGGATTTAGCCCAAGCAAATATCCGAGATACTTCCGTCACAGCCTAAGGACTGATAGTCCCACCCTGATGATTGACATACGCCACAGTTGTGACATTGTCTGTCTGAAAAACAATAAACGTCTCTTTCTTCAAAAAGAAGCCAAAAAACTGAAGAACTCTGAGAAATGCACGGAGTTCCAAAACATCAAATGGTAATCTCGCCTCCTGAGATTTCCAAACCCCTTGTGCTAACAGAGATCCTCAGACAGCCTGCCAACCTAAAAGACTCGCATCTGTAGAGATCATGGTCCAGGTTGAAAGAACCGAAGAGACCCGTAGAACTAAATGATGGTGATCTTAACCACCGAATCAAAGATAGTTAAAATTAGGATTCAAAGATATAAAAAGTGATATCCTAGAATCCCTGCACCAGCATAAAAAAATGGAAAGTTTTCCTATGAAAATGAGCAAAGGGAATAGAATCCAATGCTGCAGCCATGAGACCTAAAACTTCCATGCATATACAGCAACTGAAGGAAATAATAGAGACTGAAGGTTCCGACAAACGGAACCCAATAAAATTGTCACTTGTCTGCTAGAGACAAAGACATTGACACAATCTATCTGGAAACCTAAAAAAGGTGACCCTTGTCTGAGGAATCAAGGAGCTTTTGATAAAAAGATCCTCTAACCATGTGTTGAAGAAAAAACAAAAGTTGAATCATATGAGATTCCGCAGAACGAAAAGACTGAGCCAGTACCACGAGACCGTCCAAATAAGGAAACACTGAGAACCTTGAAAAGATTCTTAGAGCTGTCGCTAGACCAGAAGGAAAAGCAACAAATTGGTAATGCTTGTCAAAAAAAGAGAATCTCAGAGAAAGAAAATAATCTGAATGTAATCAGAAAATGAAGATATGCATCTATTGTATCTATTGTAGACAAATAATGCCATCACTGACCAAAAGGCAGAATAGACCATATAAACACCATTCTAAAAGATGGTACACTTATATGACAATTCAAAAAGATTTTCTATCTTTGGGATAATGAATAGTTTTGAATAAAACCCCCAAACCCTGTTCCTAAAAATGGAACTGGTATAAATACCCCAGAAAAACTAAAGGTCTGAGCAGCGCCTTGAACCCCAACGGGTAACCAGCCGCGTTTCACAAGTACCCAAAACATACAGGTCTGAAACACACTTCAGGACAGTGTGAGCCTTACTGGAATAGCTGGAATATGATAGAGAAAAAAAGACTTCTCACAGACGGTTTTACTCTGAATCCTATTCTGTACCCAAAATCTAAGAAGTTTGGACCGAATTGAACCAAACAATTTCAAAAAAGTCTTAACCTGCCCCTTACCAGCTAAGCTGGAATAAGAACCGCACCTACATGCAAATTTGGGGAGCTGACTTTGAACTGTTAAATGGCTTAATTGAATGAAGAAAAACTTCCAATTATAAACATGTTACTTGGGGAAGAATATAGGATTCCGTTCCTTAGTAAGAACAAAAATCACTGACCAAAAAGGCACTAATAAAAGCTTAAAATTTAGTCTTAGAACTCAATCTTGAAGCCCAGAGTAACAATTAAAGAATTGAATCCAATTATGAACCAAATAATTGATTACCTTGGAAAAGAAAACATAATTTATGCTTACCTGATAAATTCCTTTCTTCTGTAGTGTGATCAGTCCACGGGTCATCATTACTTCTGGGATATCACTCCTCCCCAACAGGAAGTGCAAGAGGATTCACCCAGCAGAGTTGCATATAGCCCCTCCCCTCTACGTCACCCCCAGTCATTCGACCAAGGACAAAAACGAGAAAGGAGGAACCAAGGGTGTAGTGGTGACTGGAGTATAATTTAAAAATAAATACCTGCCTTAAAAACAGGGCGGGCCGTGGACTGATCACACTACAGAAGAAAGGAATTTATCAGGTAAGCATAAATTATGTTTTCTTCTGTTAAGTGTGATCAGTCCACGGGTCATCATTACTTCTGGGATACCAATACCAAAGCAAAAGTACACGGATGACGGGAGGGATAGGCAGGCTCTTTATACAGAAGGAACCACTGCCTGAAGAACCTTTCTCCCAAAAATAGCCTCCGAGGAAGCAAATGTGTCAAATTTGTAAAATTTGGAAAAAGTATGAAGTGAAGACCAAGTTGCAGCCTTGCAAATCTGTTCAACAGAGGCCTCATTCTTGAAGGCCCAAGTGGAAGCCACAGCTCTAGTGGAATGGGCTGTAATTCTTTCAGGAGGCTGCTGTCCAGCAGTCTCATAAGCTAAACGTATTATACTACGAAGCCAAAAAGAAAGAGAGGTTGCCGAAGCCTTTTGACCTCTCCTCTGTCCAGAGTACACGACAAACAGAGAAGACGTTTGTCGAAATTCCTTAGTTGCCTGTAAGTAAAATTTTAGGGCACGAACTACGTCCAGATTATGTAGTAAGCGTTCCTTCTTTGAAGAAGGATTTGGACACAAAGAAGGAACAACAATCTCTTGATTGATATTCCTGTTAGTGACTACCTTGGGTAAGAACCCAGGTTTAGTACGCAGAACTACCTTATCCGAATGAAAAATCAAATAAGGAGAATCACAATGTAAGGCTGATAACTCCGAGACTCTTCGAGCCGAGGAAATAGCCATTAAAAATAGAACTTTCCAAGATAACAACTTTATATCAAGGGAATGGAGGGGTTCAAACGGAACGCCCTGTAAAACGTTTAGAACAAGATTTAAACTCCATGGTGGAGAAACAGTCTTAAACACAGGCTTAATCCTCGCTAAAGGCTGACAAAAAGCCTGAACGTCTGGCACTTCTGACAGACGTTTGTGTAACAGAATAGACAGAGCTGAGATCTGTCCCTTTAATGAACTAGCAGATAAACCCTTTTCTAAACCTTCTTGTAGAAAAGACAATATCCTAGGAATCCTAACCTTACTCCAAGAGTAACCTTTGGATTCACACCAGTATAGGTATTTACGCCATATTTTATGGTAAATCTTTCTGGTAACAGGCTTCCTAGCCTGAATTAAGGTGTCAATAACTGACTCAGAAAACCCACGTTTTGATAAAATCAACCGTTCAATTTCCAAGCAGTCAGCTTCAGAGAAGTTAGATTTTGGTGTTTGAAAGGACCCTGTATCAGAAGGTCCTGTGTCAGAGGTAGAGACCAAGGTGGACAGGATGACATGTCCACCAGATCTGCATACCAAGTCCTGCGTGGCCATGCAGGTGCTATCAGAATCACTGATGCTCTCTCTTGTTTGATTCTTGCAATCAATCGAGGAAGCATCGGGAAGGGTGGAAACACATAAGCCATCCTGAAGTCCCAAGGTGCTATCAGGGCATCTATTAGGACTGCTCCTGGATCCCTGGATCTGGACCCATAGCGAGGAAGCTTGGCGTTCTGTCGAGACGCCATGAGATCTATCTCTGGTTTGCCCCAACGTCGAAGTATTTGGGCAAAGACCTCCGGATGAAGTTCCCACTCCCCCGGATGAAAAGTCTGACGACTTAAGAAATCCGCCTCCCAGTTTTCCACTCCCGGAATGTGGATTGCTGACAGGTGGCAAGAGTGAGACTCTGCCCAGCGAATTATCTTTGATACTTCCATCATTGCTAGGGAGCTTCTTGTCCCTCCCTGATGGTTGATGTAAGCTACAGTCGTGATGTTGTCCGACTGAAACCTGATGAACTCCCGAGTTGTTAACTGGGGCCAGGCCAGAAGGGCATTGAGAACTGCTCTCAATTCCAGAATGTTTATTGGCAGGAGACTCTCCTCCTGACTCCATTGTCCCTGAGCCTTCAGAGAATTCCAGACGGCACCCCAACCTAGAAGGCTGGCGTCTGTTGTTACAATTGTCCAGTCTGGTCTGCTGAATGGCATCCCCCTGGACAGATGTGGCCGAGAAAGCCACCATAGAAGAGAATTTCTGGTCTCTTGATCCAGATTCAGAGAAGGGGACAAGTCTGAGTAATCCCCATTCCACTGACTCAGCATGCACAATTGCAGTGGTCTGAGGTGTAAACGAGCAAATGGCACTATGTCCATTGCCGCTACCATTAAGCCGATTACCTCCATGCATTGAGCCACCGATGGGTGTTGAATGGAATGAAGGGTGCGGCAAGCACTTTGAAGTCTTATTAACCTGTCTTCTGTCAGGTAAATCTTCATTTCTACAGAATCTATAAGAGTCCCCAGGAAGGGAACTCTTGTGAGTGGAACGAGTGAACTTTTCTTTTCGTTCACCTTCCATCCATGTGACCTTAGAAATGCCAGTACTAACTCTGTATGAGACTTGGCATTTTGAAAGTTTGAAGCTTGTATCAGAATGTCGTCTAGGTAGGGAGCTACCGAAATTCCCCGCGGTCTTAGTACCGCCAGAAGAGCACCTAGAACCTTTGTGAAGATTCTTGGAGCTGTAGCCAATCCGAATGGAAGAGCTACAAACTGGTAATGTTTGTCTAGAAAGGCAAATCTTAGATACCGGTAATGATCTTTGTGAATCGGTATGTGAAGGTAAGCATCCTTTAAGTCCACTGTGGTCATGTACTGACCCTCTTGGATCATAGGTAAAATTGTCCGGATAGTCTCCATTTTGAATGATGGAACTCTTAGGAATTTGTTTAGGATCTTTAAATCCAGGATTGGTCTGAAAGTTCCTTCTTTTTTGGGAACCACAAACAGATTTGAGTAAAACCCTTTTCCCTGTTCCAACCGTGGAACTGGATGGATTACTCCCATTAACAATAGTTCTTGTATGCAGCGCAGAAACGCTTCTCTCTTTGTTTGGTCTGTCGACAACCTTGACAGATGAAATCTCTCTCTTGGAGGAGAGTGTTTGAAGTCCAGAAGGTATCCCTGAGATATTATCTCTAGCGCCCAGGGATCCTGCACATCTCTTGCCCAAGCCTGGGCGAAGAGAGAAAGTCTGCCCCCCACTAGATCCGATCCCGGATCGGGGGCCCTCAATTCATGCTGTTTTAGTGGCAACAGCAGGTTTCCTGGCCTGCTTGCCCTTGTTCCAGGACTGGTTAGGTTTCCAGCCTTGTCTGTAGCGAGCACCAGATCCTTCTTGTTTTGGAGTAGTGGAAGTTGATGCTGCTCCTGCTTTGAAATTCCGAAAGGAACGAAAATTA
This sequence comes from Bombina bombina, assembly GCF_027579735.1. Lineage (NCBI taxonomy): Eukaryota > Metazoa > Chordata > Amphibia > Anura > Bombinatoridae > Bombina > Bombina bombina. The sequence continues at coordinate 140,350 of NW_026511276.1, read as the reverse complement.
GACTGTCTAGCCTTAGGTTTAGCTTTGTCTTGAGGTAGGGCGTGGCCCTTACCTCCTGTAATGTCAGCGATAATTTCTTTCAAACCAGGCCCAAATAAGGTCTGTCCCTTGAAAGGTATATTAAGTAATTTGGACTTAGAAGTAACATCAGCTGACCAGGATTTTAGCCACAGTGCTCTGCGCGCCTGAATGGCGAATCCGGAATTCTTAGCCGTAAGTTTAATTAAATGTACTACAGCTTCCGAAATGAATGAATTAGATAGCTTAAGTACTCTAAGCCTGTCTGAAATGTCGTCCAGCGTAGCTGAACTAAGATTCTCTTCTAGAGACTCAATCCAGAATGCCGCTGCAGCCGTGATCGGCGCAATGCATGCAAGGGGTTGCAATATAAAACCTTGTTGAACAAACATTTTCTTAAGGTAACCCTCTAATTTTTTATCCATCGGATCTGAAAAGGCACAGCTATCCTCCACCGGGATAGTGGTACGCTTAGCTAAAGTAGAAACTGCTCCCTCCACCTTAGGGACCGTTTGCCATAAGTCCCGCGTGGTGGCGTCTATTGGAAACATTTTTCTAAATATCGGAGGGGGTGAGAACGGCACACCGGGTCTATCCCACTCCTTAGTAATAATTTCAGTTAGTCTCTTAGGTATAGGAAAAACGTCAGTACTTGTTGGTACAGCAAAATATTTATCCAACCTACACATTTTCTCTGGTATTGCAACTGTGTTACAATCATTCAAGGCCGCTAACACCTCCCCTAGTAAAACACGGAGGTTTTCCAGCTTAAATTTAAAATTTGAAATATCTGAATCCAATCTGTTTGGATCAGAACCGTCAGCTGCAGAATGAAGCTCTCCGTCCTCATGTTCTGCAAGTTGTGACGCAGTATCTGACATGGCTCTAACATTATCAGCGCACTCTGTTCTCACCCCAGAGTGGTCTCGCTTGCCCCTTAGTTCTGGTAATTTAGCCAAAACCTCAGTCATAACAGTAGCCATATCTTGTAATGTTATTTGTAATGGCCGCCCAGATGTACTTGGCGTCGCCATATCGCGCACGTCCCGGGTGGGAGATGCAGGTACTGTCACGTGAGGCGAGTTAGTCGGCATAACCCCTCGTTGTTTGGTGAAATTTGTTCAATTTGTACAGATTGACTTTTACTTAATGTAGCATCAATACAGTTAGTACATAAACTTCTATTGGGCTCCACCTTGGCTTTAGTACAAATAGTACAGGTCTCATCTTCTGAATCAGACATGTTTAACAAACTAGCAAATAAACTTGCAATTTGGAATACTATACAATAAAATTACAATGAAAAAAACGACTGTGCTTGAAAAACACTGAGTATATATAACAGATGAAATCAATCAGCTTTGTAAAAACAAATGTAACTTAGCAAAGGATTGTATCCAGAAGCAAGAATTAACTAACCCTGAGGCATAAAAAAGTTAAAGATAAACGTTTTTTACCACAGTCAACTACAATCTTACAGCTCTGTTAGATTACTTCCCTCAAATTAGCTTTGAAGCTCCCTGGGTTCTGTAGAGATAACCGGAACATGCAGGAAAAAACAATGAGCTTAGACTGAAATTTTTGATGCGTAGCAAAAAGCGCCAAAAAGGTCCCACCCCTTCACACACAACAGTGAGAGAGATTAAGCAACTGTCATAATTAGATCCAGCAACTGCCAAGTGGAAAAATAGTGCCCAAACATTTTATTCACCCAGTACCTCAGAAAATAAAAACGATTTTACATTCCAGCAAAAACGTTTAACATAATTAAGAGTTATTAAAAAAACCTATTGTATTCCTATTAGGCTAAAATCTTACATACACAGTGTAATTCCAGAGAAGTACCATTCTCCAGAAAAACAGAAATGTAAATTATACATACATGATATAATGTCGGTATGGCAGTATTTTCTCAGCAATTCCATTGTTAGAAATAAAAGACTGCTACATACCTTTTTGCAGAATAAACTGCCCGCTGTCCCCTGATCTGAAGTTTTACCTCTCCTCAGATGGTCGAGAACAGCAATATGATCTTAACAACTCCGGCTAAAATCATAGTAAAAAACTCTGGTAGATTCTTCTTCAAACTCTACCAGAGAAGGAATAACACGCTCCGGTGCTATTAAAAAATAACAAACTTTTGATTGAAGAAATAAAACTAAATAAAATCACCATAGTCCTCTCACACATCCTATCTAGTCGTTGGGTGCAAGAGAATGACTGGGGGTGACGTAGAGGGGAGGGGCTATATGCAACTCTGCTGGGTGAATCCTCTTGCACTTCCTGTTGGGGAGGAGTGATATCCCAGAAGTAATGATGACCCGTGGACTGATCACACTTAACAGAAGAAATATGGAATTTAGAAATCAAATTAGCATTCCAAGATTGAAATCACAAAGTTCTTCTAGCAAAAATAGATAAGACAGATTAAACCTCATTTGCGAAAATATCAAAAAATTACGACACAAATGAAATTATTAGCATGTTGACTTAACAATGCTAAACAAATCATAATCCGATACTTGATCTTAAAGTATCCAACCAGAAGGATTGCAACATCAATGCCAAAAAATGCAATTGCAACATCAGCCAAATAAATTACAGGTCTACGAAAAGTACCTGAAAATAAATAACTTTCCTTAAATAAGATACAACCATCTGAAGGAAAAAAATAAATACTATTTCATATAGTAATAATAGTATGTTAAGCAGGAGTAGAGATAGCCCCATTAACTTGGGGAATCTTTCCTCAAAACTGAAAACTAACTGCCGGCAAAGAATACAATTTAAAAATCTTAAAGAAGGAATAAAAGAAATTCTCAGCCTATTCCATTCCCTAGAATCAGGAACTGGAAAAACACTTCTGAAGAAACCACAAAAGGTTAAAGGACCAGTCAACGCAGTAGATTTGCATAATCAACAATTGCCAGATAACAAGACAATGCAATAGCACTTAGTCTGAACTTCAAATGAGTAGTAGATTTTTTTTCTGACAATTTTAAGTTATGTCTTTTTCCACTCCCCCTGTACCATGTGACAGCAATTAGCCAATCACAAATGCATACACGTACCATGTGACAGCCATCAGCCATTCACAAATGCATACACACTTATTCTTGCACATGCTCAGTATGAGTTAATGATTTAAAAAGTTTAAATATAAAAAGACTATGTACATTTTGTTAATGGAAGTAAATTGGAAAGTTGTTTAAAATGTCATGCTCTATTTGAATCATGAAAGTTTAATTTTGATTGAGTGTCCCTTTAATGAGCAGAATTTAAATGTTAGCTGGTCTTTAAATCAAAAGAACTAGTTAATTTAATATCCAAAATAATCAACACCTTTTCAACAAAGAACAAATGTACGCTTTTAAAAAATAAAAAAGTAGTTTTGTTAGTGTCAATATCTGATGAAGAAAATTCTGAATGAGAAAAAACACCATCAGAGAAGGATAATTCAGTATGTTGTTGGTCATTTGAAACTTCATATAAAGCAAAATTATCAAATTCCTTAAATGACAGTTTCAGGAATGGGAAAAAAATGCAAAACAAACAAGCCTCTAGCAACCAGAAGCAGCAAAAAAGTGAGACTTAAATGTGAAAAAAAGTGGCGCTAAGTATGACGCCCACATTTTTTGGCGCAAAAAACGTCTGTAACACACATGCGTCAAAAAATGACGCAACCACGAACAAACTTCCGGCGTCAACTAAAGCACCGGAAATGACAACATTTTGCGCCAAAAAAGTTTGCGCCAAAAATGACGCAATAAATTGAAGCATTTTCTGCCCCCGCGAGCCTAACAGCCCGCAGGGAAAAAGTCAATTGAAAAATTTTTAAGGTAAGAAAAAATATTTATTCATATGCATTATCCCAAAATAATGAAACTGACTGTCTGAAAGAAGGAATACTGATTATCCTGAATCATGGCAAATATAAGTTTAAAGTGAAAAAGTTATGGAGATTAGGCGCTTAATCTGCAAAAGGGATAAAGGTGTGTATGGAGGTCGTTAGCTAAATATGTAGAAAAAACTGGACCTTGGACAGAATAAGTGAAAAATTCTTCTACAATTTATTTTCAAAATAAAAACATGATAATACCAAGATAAAATAAATCACAATCCCTAAGTGTTGCAACACTATATCGATCAATTCATAAAATTTCTAAAATTCAGATATACATTTGTTTCATACACAAATAAAAGGATTTATCTGCTCTTTTGTATCCTTTGTTCAAAGATTTTAGATAGAATATATTCTTTTATTTCAACACAATTAATAATATTTGTCTCTATTTGATATTTTATATCTATATTTCATCAGCTTTAAAATTACAAATATGTAGCAAAAACTAACAATTAGTTAAAACAATTTAAATGCAAGATTATAAATGGTGTCCCCACAATGGCTGTTTACTTATATTGGTTATAATTTTGTGTATCTAAAAAGTTCATCAAAGCATTTGTAAGTAATTGGAGATAAATTACTGAGGGCTGTGTTCTTTATCCTTATATTTATGTTGTGATATATTAAGGTTTCACAGTTACCTCTTTGTATCCTCAGTGAGCTTAATTTGTAGAAAAGGAATGTTCCAAACAGTGTTTAGGGGTGATTTTCTTACCCTCTCTTGTGAGCTGTTACTACTCACGGCTTCCCAGCGGTTCCTATGTGTCCTCAGTTTGACTCTCAGACAAGGGGTTCCGGTAGGTAATTTTCTTTGTGTTACCTTGTCACTGGTCTTTGTAGAAGTGCTCTGATTACAGCACCAAACTGTAGACAATCCTTTTGTTTCTGTAACTTGCGCAAGTTAGCTTTTGTGTTTGTAGTTCCTCAATCTCCTGCACTTAAGTACTTCTGTACGCAGGAAAAAAACAGGCTTTTTCTTTCTTGGTGTTCACACAGATATCAACATGTTTCGCCAGCAACCCTGGCTTTATCAAGATCTTGATAAAGCCAGGGTTGCTGGCGAAACATGTTGATATCTGTGTGAACACCAAGAAAGAAAAAGCCTGTTTTTTTCCTGCGTACAGAAGTACTTAAGTGCAGGAGATTGAGGAACTACAAACACAAAAGCTAACTTGCGCAAGTTACAGAAACAAAAGGATTGTCTACAGTTTGGTGCTGTAATCAGAGCACTTCTACAAAGACCAGTGACAAGGTAACACAAAGAAAATTACCTACCGGAACCCCTTGTCTGAGAGTCAAACTGAGGACACATAGGAACCGCTGGGAAGCCGTGAGTAGTAACAGCTCACAAGAGAGGGTAAGAAAATCACCCCTAAACACTGTTTGGAACATTCCTTTTCTACAAATTAAGCTCACTGAGGATACAAAGAGGTAACTGTGAAACCTTAATATATCACAACATAAATATAAGGATAAAGAACACAGCCCTCAGTAATTTATCTCCAATTACTTACAAATGCTTTGATGAACTTTTTAGATACACAAAATTATAACCAATATAAGTAAACAGCCATTGTGGGGACACCATTTATAATCTTGCATTTAAATTGTTTTAACTAATTGTTAGTTTTTGCTACATATTTGTAATTTTAAAGCTGATGAAATATAGATATAAAATATCAAATAGAGACAAATATTATTAATTGTGTTGAAATAAAAGAATATATTCTATCTAAAATCTTTGAACAAAGGATACAAAAGAGCAGATAAATCCTTTTATTTGTGTATGAAACAAATGTATATCTGAATTTTAGAAATTTTATGAATTGATCGATATAGTGTTGCAACACTTAGGGATTGTGATTTATTTTATCTTGGTATTATCATGTTTTTATTTTGAAAATAAATTGTAGAAGAATTTTTCACTTATTCTGTCCAAGGTCCAGTTTTTTCTACATATTTAGCTAACGACCTCCATACACACCTTTATCCCTTTTGCAGATTAAGCGCCTAATCTCCATAACTTTTTCACTTTATACACCTTTCTATCTGGGAAGTAGATAGTAGGAGAATAGGGCAAGGGATATTAACTCTTAAGCGCTAGTTTATTTAACCCCCTTTTTTTGCTAAATATAAGTTTAAACACATATAGAACTTTACATATAAAGCGCCCAACCATAGCTTTGAGCGTCATAAATAGAAATAAGACTTACTTACCCTAAGACACTCATCTACATATAGTAGATAGCCAAACCAGTACTGAAACGAGAATCAGTAGAGGTAATGGTATATAAGAGTATATTGTCGATCTGAAAAGGGAGGTAAGAGATGAATCTCTACGACCGATAACAGAGAACCTATGAAATAGATCCCGTAGAAGGAGACCATTGAATTCAAATAGGCAATACTCTCCTCACATCCCTCTGACATTCACTGCACTCTGAGAGGAAAACCGGGCTTCAGCCTGCTGCGAATCGCATATCAACGTAGAATCTAGCACAAACTTACTTCACCACCTCCATGGGAGACAAAGTTTGTAAAACTGAATTGTGGGTGTGGTGAGGGGTGTATTTATAGGCATTTTAAGGTTTGGGAAACTTTGCCCCTCCTGGTAGGAATGTATATCCCATACGTCACTAGCTCATGGACTCTTGCTAATTACATGAAAGAAATAGTATAAATTACCGGTCATTGAAAAAGTTTAAAAATACTTCTTAAAAGGATAGATAACAGAATGAATGGCAAAACAAAAAACCTTATTAGAACAATTGATCAAATAAGGCGATAGTCACACAGAATAACTAACAACACAAGGATAGCTCTATATCAATGTGCAATATTACCTTTATATCAAAAAACATAATTTATGTAAGAACTTAACTGGTAAATTCATTTATTTCATAGTGGCAAGAGTCCATGAGCTAGTGACGTATGGGATATACATTCCTACCTGGAGGGGGCGAAGTTTCCCAAACCTCAAAATGCCTATAACTACACCTCCCGTCTGACTCACATCTTAGTTTAACGTGTAATGAGGTGTAAAAAGGAGTAAAAAAGCATACAAAAAGAGGAACTGGAAAAAATAATGTGCTTTATACAAAAAAATCATAACCACAAAAATAGGGTGAGTCTCATGGACTCTTGCCACTATGAAAGAAATTAATTTATCAGGTAAGTTCTTACATAACTTATGTTTTCGTTCATGTAAGTGACAAGAGTCCATGAGCTAGTGATGTATAGGATATAATACCCAAGATGTGGAAGTCCACGAGTCACTAGAGAGGGAGGGATAAAATGAAAACAGCTATTTCCACTGAGAAATTAAATCAAAAAAATAATAAAGATTTCTTAAAAATTTCAAAAAAACTAAATACAAAGGCATCAGAATCAAACTGAGACAACTGCCTGAAGAACTTTTCTACCAAATAATGTTTCCGAAGAAGCAAATACATCAAAATGGTAAAATTTAGAAAAAGAAGACCAAGTTGCTGCTTTGCAAATTTGATCAACTGAAGCTTCATTCTTAAGAGCCCAAGAAGTGGCGACTGATCTAGTAGAATGAGCAGTAATTCTCTGAGACGGAGACTGCCCCGCCTGAAAATAAGCTTTGTGAATCAAAAGTCTCAACCAAGAAGCCAGAGAAATGGCAGAAGCTTTCTGACCTTTCCTGGAACCAGTAGCCTCAACATAACATTTCAAAGCTCTTACTACATCCAAAGAATGTAAAGACCTTTCAAGAGTATTCTTAGGATTAGGACACAAAGAAGGAACAACAATTTCCCTATTGATGTAGTTATAATTCAAAACTTTAGGCAACAATGTAAACGAAGTCCGCAAAACAGCTTTATATTGATGGAAAATCAGATGAGACTCACAAGAAAGAGCAGACAATTCAGAAACTCTTCTAGCAGAAGAGTTAGGCAAAAAAATAATACTTTCCAAGAAAGCAATTTAAATGTCCAGAGAATGCATAGGCTCAAAAGGAGGAGCCTGTAAAGTCTTCAAAACCAAATTGAGACTCCAAGTAGGAGAAATAGATTTAATAACAGGTTTGATACGAATCAAAGCCTGAACAAATGTCAGGGTGCCAGGAATCAGACTGAGATGAGAAGTGCAAAAATAATCACACCTTTATTAGTAGCAAAAAATAATAAAAAGTCCACAAAACAAATAAGCCAGGAATCAAAACCAGAGCTGGTAGTCAGACGAGCTGAGTCAGGAGCCAAAGCGAGTATTCAGACGAGCCGGAATCAGGAACAAGGAGAACAGCAGAGTCAGGAACAAGATAGGGATCAGGAACCAGGAGGGAAGTCAGACAGCCAAGTAATACACAGGAACTCGCACAAACAGGTCTGAGTCAATGCAAGGGCAAAGCATACTGAACAGAGGCCCTTTAAATAATAAGTGATGACATCACAATTCTGAGACTGCATCCTGTTTCACACTGATGATGTACACCAGTTTGGCCATAAAAGGAAGTGCAGGAAATGAGCAGCATCACACAGTATGCACCATAGTCAGCAAGAGAGATGAGTAAAATGGCTGCCAGCAGCACATGGCAAACAAAGCAGGGAAAAAACAGAATTTATGTTTACCTGATAAATTACTTTCTCCAACGGTGTGTCCGGTCCACGGCGTCATCCTTACTTGTGGGATATTCTCTTCCCCAACAGGAAATGGCAAAGAGCCCAGCAAAGCTGGTCACATGATCCCTCCTAGGCTCCGCCTACCCCAGTCATTCGACCGACGTTAAGGAGGAATATTTGCATAGGAGAAACCATATGATACCGTGGTGACTGTAGTTAAAGAAAATAAATTATCAGACCTGATTAAAAAACCAGGGCGGGCCGTGGACCGGACACACCGTTGGAGAAAGTAATTTATCAGGTAAACATAAATTCTGTTTTCTCCAACATAGGTGTGTCCGGTCCACGGCGTCATCCTTACTTGTGGGAACCAATACCAAAGCTTTAGGACACGGATGAAGGGAGGGAGCAAATCAGGTCACCTAAATGGAAGGCACCACGGCTTGCAAAACCTTTCTCCCAAAAATAGCCTCAGAAGAAGCAAAAGTATCAAACTTGTAAAATTTGGTAAAAGTGTGCAGTGAAGACCAAGTCGCTGCCCTACATATCTGATCAACAGAAGCCTCGTTCTTGAAGGCCCATGTGGAAGCCACAGCCCTAGTGGAAGGAGCTGTGATCCTTTCAGGAGGCTGCCGTCCGGCAGTCTCGTAAGCCAATCTGATGATGCTTTTAATCCAAAAAGAGAGAGAGGTAGAAGTTGCTTTTTGACCTCTCCTTTTACCAGAATAAACAACAAACAAGGAAGATGTTTGTCTAAAATCCTTTGTAGCATCTAAATAGAATTTTAGAGCGCGAACAACATCCAAATTGTGCAACAAACGTTCCTTCTTCGAAACTGGTTTCGGACACAGAGAAGGCACGACTATCTCCTGGTTAATGTTTTTGTTAGAAACAACTTTTGGAAGAAAACCAGGTTTAGTACGTAAAACCACCTTATCTGCATGGAACACCAGATAAGGAGGAGAACACTGCAGAGCAGATAATTCTGAAACTCTTCTAGCAGAAGAAATTGCAACCAAAAACAAAACTTTCCAAGATAATAACTTAATATCAACGGAATGTAAGGGTTCAAACGGAACCCCCTGAAGAACTGAAAGAACTAAGTTGAGACTCCAAGGAGGAGTCAAAGGTTTGTAAACAGGCTTGATTCTAACCAGAGCCTGAACAAAGGCTTGAACATCTGGCACAGCTGCCAGCTTTTTGTGAAGTAACACAGACAAGGCAGAAATCTGTCTCATCAAGGAACTTGCAGATAATCCTTTTTTCCAATCCTTCTCGAAGGAAGGATAGAATCTTAGGAATCTTAACCTTGTCCCAAGGGAATCCTGTAGATTCACACCAACAGATATATTTTTTCCAAATTTTGTGGTAAATTTTTCTAGTTACAGGCTTTCTGGCCTGAACAAGAGTATCAATAACAGAATCTGAGAACCCTCGCTTTGATAAGATCAAGCGTTCAATCTCCAAGCAGTCAGCTGGAGTGGGACCAGATTCGGATGTTCGAACGGACCTTGAACAAGAAGGTCTCGTCTCAAAGGTAGCTTCCATGGTGGAGCCGATGACATATTCACCAGATCTGCATACCAAGTCCTGCGTGGCCACGCAGGAGCTATCAAGATCACCGACGCCCTCTCCTGATTGATCCTGGCTACCAGCCTGGGGATGAGAGGAAACGGCGGGAATACATAAGCTAGTTTGAAGGTCCAAGGTGCTACTAGTGTATCTACTAGAGTCGCCTTGGGATCCCTGGATCTGGACCCATAGCAAGGAACCTTGAAGTTCTGACGAGAGGCCATCAGATCCATGTCTGGAATGCCCCACAGTTGAGTGATTTGGGCAAAGATTTCCGGATGGAGTTCCCACTCCCCCGGATGCAATGTCTGACGACTCAGAAAATCCGCTTCCCAATTTTCCACTCCTGGGATGTGGATCGCAGACAGGTGGCAGGAGCGAGTCTCCGCCCATTGAATGATTTTGGTCACTTCTTCCATCGCCAGGGAACTCCTTGTTCCCCCCTGATGGTTGATGTACGCAACAGTCGTCATGTTGTCTGATTGAAACCGTATGAACTTGGCCCTCGCTAGCTGAGGCCAAGCCTTGAGAGCATTGAATATCGCTCTCAGTTCCAGAATATTTATCGGTAGAAGAGATTCTTCCCGAGACCAAAGACCCTGGGCTTTCAGGGATCCCCAGACCGCGCCCCAGCCCATCAGACTGGCGTCGGTCGTGACAATGACCCACTCTGGTCTGCGGGAGGTCACCCCTTGTGACAGGTTGTCCATGGACAGCCACCAACGGAGTGAGTCTCTGGTCCTCTGATTTACTTGTATCTTCGGAGACAAGTCTGTATAGTCCCCATTCCACTGACTGAGCATACAGTTGTAATGGTCTTAGATGAATGCGCGCAAAAGGAACTATGTCCATTGCCGCTACCATCAAACCGATCACTTCCATGCACTGCGCTATGGAAGGAAGAGGAACGGAATGAAGTATCCGACAAGAGTCTAGAAGTTTTGTTTTTCTGGCCTCTGTCAGAAAAATCCTCATTTCTAAGGAGTCTATTATTGTTCCCAAGAAGGGAACCCTTGTTGACGGAGATAGAGAACTCTTTTCCACGTTCACTTTCCATCCGTGAGATCTGAGAAAGGCCAGGACAATGTCCGTGTGAGCCTTTGCTTGAGGAAGGGACGACGCTTGAATCAGAATGTCGTCCAAGTAAGGTACTACAGCAATGCCCCTTGGTCTTAGCACCGCTAGAAGGGACCCTAGTACCTTTGTGAAAATCCTTGGAGCAGTGGCTAATCCGAAAGGAAGCGCCACGAACTGGTAATGCTTGTCCAGGAATGCGAACCTTAGGAACCGATGATGTTCCTTGTGGACAGGAATATGTAGATACGCATCCTTTAAATCCACCGTGGTCAAGAATTGACCTTCCTGGATGGAAGGATTGTTCGAATGGTTTCCATTTTGGACGATGGAACCTTGAGAAACTTGTTTAGGATCTTGAGATCTAAGATTGGTCTGAACGTTCCCTCTTTTTTGGGAACTACGAACAGATTGGAGTAGAACCCCATCCCTCGTTCTTTTAATGGAACAGGATGAATCACTTCCAGAAGATAACCTTGGGAGACTATTTCTAGCGCCCAAGGATCCAGAACATCTCTTGCCCAAGCCTGAGTGAAGAGAGAGAGTCTGCCCCCCACCAAATCCGGTCCTGGATCGGGGGCCCGCATCTCATGCTGTCTTGGGAGCAGTGGCAGGTTTCTTGGCCTGCTTTCCTTTGTTCCAGCCTTGCATTGGTCTCCAGGCTGGATTGGCTTGAGAAGTATTACCCTCCTGCTTAGAGGACGTAGCACTTGGGGCTGGTCCGTTTCTGGGGCCAAACAGTGTTTTCCCCTTGAAAGGAATGTCAAGCAATTTGTTCTTGGAAGACGCATCCGCTGACCAAGATTTTAACCAAAGCGCTCTGCGCGCCACAATAGCAAACCCAGAATTTTTCGCCGCTAACCTAGCCAATTGCAAGGTGGCGTCTAGGGTGAAAGAATTAGCCAATTTAAGAGCACGAATTCTGTCCATAATCTCCTCATAAGAAGAAGAATTACTAATAATCGCCTTTTCTAGCTCATCGAACCAGAAACACGCGGCTGTAGTGACAGGGACAATGCATGCAATTGGTTGTAGAAGGTAACCTTGCTGAACAAACATCTTTTTTAGCAAACCTTCTAATTTTTTATCCATAGGATCTTGGAAAGCACAACTATCTTCTATGGGTATAGTGGTGCGCTTGTTTAGAGTAGAAACCGCCCCCTCGACCTTGGGGACTGTCTGCCATAAGTCCTTACTGGGGTCGACTATAGGAAACAATTTTTTAAATATGGGGGGAGGTACGAAAGGTATACCGGGCCTGTCCCATTCTTTATTAACAATGTACGCCACCCGCTTGGGTATAGGAAAAGCTTCGGGGGGCCCCGGGGCCTCTAGGAACTTGTCCATTTTACATAGTGTTTCTGGAATAACCAGATAATCACAATCATCCAAATTGGATAACACCTCCTTAAGCAGAGCGCGGAGATGTTCCAACTTAAATTTAAAAGTAATCACATCAGGTTCAGCTTGTTGAGAAATTTTTCCTGAATCTGAAATTTCTCCCTCAGACAAAACCTCCCTGGCCCCCTCAGACTGGTGTAGGGGCCCTTCAGAAACAATATCATCAGCGTCCTCATGCTCTTCAGTATTTTCTAAAACAGAGCAGTCGCGCTTTCGCTGATAAGTGGGCATATTGGCTAAAATGTTTTTGATAGAATTATCCATTACAGCCGTTAATTGTTGCATAGTAAGGAGTATTGGCGCGCTAGATGTACTAGGGGCCTCCTGTATGGGCAAGACTGGTGTAGACGAAGGAGGGGATGATGCAGTACCATGCTTACTCCCCTCACTTGAGGAATCATCTTGGGCATCATTTTACTAAATTCTTTATGACATAAATCACATCTATTTAAATGAGAAGGAACCTTGGCTTCCCCACAGTCAGAACACAATCTATCTGGTAGTTCAGACATGTTAAACAGGCATAAACTTGATAACAAAGCACAAAAAACGTTTTAAAATAAAACCGTTACTGTCACTTTAAATTTTAAACTGAACACACTTTATTACTGCAATTGCGAAAAAGTATGAAGGAATTGTTCAAAATTCACCAAAATTTCACCACAGTGTCTTAAAGCCTTAAAAGTATTGCACACCAAATTTGGAAGCTTTAACCCTTAAAATAACGGAACCGGAGCCGTTTTTATATTTAACCCCTTTACAGTCCCTGGAATCTGCTTTGCTGAGACCCAACCAAGCCCAAAGGGGAATACGATACCAAATGATGCCTTCAGAAAGACTTTTCTATGTATCAGAGCTCCACACACATGCAGCTGCATGTCATGCTGTTCTCAAAAACAAGTGCGCCATACCGGCGCGAAAATGAGGCTCTGACTATGATTAGGGAAAGCCCCTATAGAATAAGGTGTCTAAAACAGTGCCTGCCGATATTATTTTACAAAAAATACCCAGATTAAATGATTCCTCAAGGCTAAATATGTGTAAATATGATCGATTTAGCCCAGAAAATGTCTACAGTCTTAATAAGCCCTTGTGAAGCCCTTATTTACTGTCTGAATAAAAATGGCTTACCGGATCCCATAGGGAAAATGACAGCTTCCAGCATTACATCGTCTTGTTAGAATGTGTCATACCTCAAGCAGCAAAAGACTGCTCACTGTTCCCCCAACTGAAGTTAATTCCTCTCAACAGTCCTGTGTGGAACAGCCATGGATTTTAGTAACGGTTGCTAAAATCATTTTCCTCATACAAACAGAAATCTTCATCTCTTTTCTGTTTCAGAGTAAATAGTACATACCAGCACTATTTTAAAATAACAAACTCTTGATTGAATAATAAAAACTACAGTTAAACACTAAAAAACTCTAAGCCATCTCCGTGGAGATGTTGCCTGTACAACGGCAAAGAGAATGACTGGGGTAGGCGGAGCCTAGGAGGGATCATGTGACCAGCTTTGCTGGGCTCTTTGCCATTTCCTGTTGGGGAAGAGAATATCCCACAAGTAAGGATGACGCCGTGGACCGGACACACCTATGTTGGAGAAAACCCTGACAGTACCCTCCCCTCAACGACCCCTCCCCCACGGGAGGACAAAAGGCTTATTGGGGAAACGGGCATGGAAGGCACAGAGGAGGGCGGGAGCATGAACATCAGAGGAGGGAACCCATGAACGCTCCTCCGGACCGTAGCCCCTCCAGTGAACCAAATACTGTACGCTGCCCCTGGACATATGAGAATCAATAATGCTGCTGACCTCATACTCCTCATGGTTGTCAACAAAGATAGGACGGGGACGAGGCAACACAGTGGTAAACCGATTACAAACCAATGGTTTCAAGAGAGAGACATGAAAAACATTGGAGATGCGCATTGCAGGAGGAAGGTCAAGAGCGTAGGCCACAGGATTGACCCGTCGGAGTATTCGAAAAGGACCAACATAACGGGGAGCCAGTTTATTGGAAGGCACACAAAGGTTCAAGTTGTGGGAGGACAGCCAAACTCTCTCACCAACCTGGTAAGAAGGCGCGGGCAGACGCCTACGATCAGCCTGGAACTTTTGGCGCTGCATAGAATGATGAAGGCAATCCTGAATCTGCACCCACGTGGAACGGAGTTGCCGGAGATGCTCCTCCAAAGCCGGAATACCGTGAGACATGAATGAATCGGGCAACAAGGATGGTTGAAACCCATAATTTGCCATGAACAGGGATAACTTGGAGGAAGCATTAATAGCACTATTACAGGAAGTTTAGCAATCTTTCTATGAAATAAAACAGAAAGAGCAGAAATTTGTCCTTTGAAATTATTTGCAGACAACCCCTTATCCAAACCATCCTGAAGAAACTGTAAAATACTAGGAATTCTAAAAGAATGCCAAGAATAATCATGAGTTGAACACCATGAAATATAGGTTTTCCAAACCTGATAATAAAATTTCCTTGAAACAGACTTACAAGCTTGTATAATAGTGCTAATCACTGAGTCAGAGAAACCTCTATGACTAAGCACTCAATTTTCATGCCATGAAATTTAGAGATTTGAGATACTGATGGAAAAATGGTCCCTGAGATAGAAGGGCTGGCCTTAAAGAAAGTGGCCAAGGCTGGCAACTGGACATCTCGACATCTCGACAAGATCTGCATACCAAAACCTGAGAGGCCAAGCTGGTGCTATAAGAAACACATAAGATTGTTCCGTTATGATCTTGGAGATCACCCTTGGAAGAAGAACCAGAGGCAGAAAAATGTAAGCAGGTTGGTAAAACCAAGGAACTGCTAGAGCATCCACCATCTCCGCCTGAGGAACCTTCGACCTAGAAAGGCATCTTGGAAGCTTCTTGTTCAGACACGAGGCCATCAGATATATTTCTGGAAAAAAACACATTTGGATGGAGAGACCACTCTCCCGACTCTCTGACGACTGACATAGTCCGCTTCCCAATTGTCTAATCCTGGGATATGAATCGCAGAAATTTGACAAGAGTTGGATTCCGCCCAAGAAAGTATCAGGGATACTTCTTTCATTGCTAAAGGACTGCAAGTTCTCGATGATTGACATATGCCACTGTAGTGACTTTGTCTGTTTGAAATCGAATGTAAAGTTCTCTCTTTAATAGAGGCCAGGCCTGAAGAGCTCTGAAAATAGCACAGAGTTCTAAAAAATTGATTGGTAACCTCGCCTCACTTGTGCTGTCAGAGACCCCCAGACAGCTCCCCAACCCGAAAGACTTGCATCTGTTGTGATCACAGTCTAGGAAGGACGAACAAGAGAGGCCCCTTGAACAATACGGTGATGGTTTAACCACCAAGACAGAGTGTGTTGAATGTTGGGATTTAAGTATCAACTGTGATATTTGAGTATAATCCCTGCACCATTGGTGCAACATGCAAAGCTGTAGAGGTCTCATATGAAAACGAGCAAAGGGGATCACGTCCGATGCTGCAGTCATGAGACCTAAAATTTCCATACACATAGCCACTGAAGGGAATAATAGAGACTGAAGGTTTAGACAATTTAAAACTAACTTAATTCGTCTCTTGTCTGTCAAAGAAAGAGTCATGGACACTGAATCTATCTGGAAACCTAAAAAGGTGACCTTTGTCTGAGGAATCAAGAAACTCTTTTGTAAATTGATCCTCCAACCATGTTTTTGAAGATACCACACAAGTTGTTTCATGTGAGATTCTGCTAAAAGAATAGATTGAGCTAGTACCAAGATATCGTCCAAATAAGTAAACATTGCAAAATCCTGCTCTCTGATTACAGATAGAAGGGCACTGAGAACCTTTGAAAAGATTCTCGGAGCTGTCGCTAGGTCAAATGGAAGAGCGACAAATTGGTAATGCTTGTCTAGAAAGGAGAATCTCAGAAACCGATAGTGGTCTGGATGAACGGAGTATGAAGATAAGCGTCCTGTAAGTCTATTGTGGACATGAAATGACATTGCTGAACAAAAGGCAGAATAGTCCTTATAGTCACCATCTTGAAAGTTGGAACTCTTACAAAACAATTTAGAGTTTTCAGATCCAGAATTGGTCTGAATGATTCTTCCTTCTTTGGGACAATGAACAGATTTGAATAAAAACCAAACCCTGTTCCTGTTGAGGAACTGGAACAATCACCACTGAAAGCTCTAGATCTGAAACACACTTCAGAAAAGTTTGAGCCTCCACAGGGAAGCTTGAGCCTTCACAGGGTTTGTTGGAACATAAGAAAGAAAGAAAGAAATAATTTTCCCATGGGAGGTCATATTCTGAAACCTATTCGATACCCCTGAGAAACAATATCCTGAATCCACTGATTTTGGACAGAATCTGCCCAAATGTCTGGAAACAATTTCAATCTGCCCCCCACCAGTTGAACTGGTTTGAGGGCCGCACCTTCATGCAGTCTTAGGGGCTGTATTTGGTTTCTTATAAGGCTTGGATTTATTCCAATTTGTGGATATTCTCCAATTGGAACCAGAGGCCTTAGGGGAAGGAGTGGCTTTTTGTTCTTTAATCTGATAAAAGGAACGAAAACGATTAGGAGCTTTAAATTTACCATTAGATTTCTTATCTTGGGGCAGAAAAAAGAAAATTTATGCTTACCTGATAAATTTATTTCTTTTTTGACACGATGAGTCCACGGATCATCTTAATTACTAATGGGATATTCACCTCCTGGTCAGCAGGAGGAGGAAAAGAGCACCACAGCAGAGCTGTTAAATAGCTCCTCCCTTCCCTCCCACTCCAGTCATTCGACTGAAGTTAGGAAGAGAAAGGAAAAGCCAAGGAGCCTGAAGTTTACAATAACCCACAACCTGTCTAAAAGAACAGGGCGGGCCGTGTACTCATCGTGTCAAAAAAGAAATAAATTTATCAGGTAAGCATAAATTTTCTTTTCTTTTTTAAGACACGATGAGTCCACGGATCATCTTAATTACTAATGGGATTCAATACCCAAGCTAGAGTACACAGATGATACGGGAGGGACAAGACAGGGAACCTAAACGGAAGGCACCACTGCTTGAAGAACCTTTCTCCCAAAAGCGCCCTCAGCCGAGGCAAAAGTGTCAGATTTGTGGAATGATCCGTAACTCTCTAGGGAGGCTGCTGTCCAGCAGTCTCATATGCATAACTTATGATACTCTTCAGCCAAAAAAAAAGAGAAGTAGCAGTAGCTTTCTGTCCCTTACGTTTTCCTGAGAAAATCACAAACAAAGAAGAAGACTGACGAAAGTCCTTAGTTGCCTGTAAGTAAAACTTTAAAGCACGGACCATGTCCAAATTGTGCTGAAGTCTTTCCTTCTGAGAAAAAGGATTAGGACACAAGGAAGGAACCACAATCTCCTGATTAATGTTCCGATCAGAAACAACCTTAGGAAGAAATCCTAGTTTAGTACGTAAAACTATCTTATCTGAATGGAAAATAAGATAAGGAGACTCATACTGCAATGCCGAGAGCTCTGACACTCTCCGAGCAGAAGAAATAGCAACAAGAAATAAAAATTTCCAAGATAACAACTTAATATCTAAGGAATGCATAGGCTCAAACGGAGCCCCTTGAAGAACTTTGAGAACTAAATTAAGACTCCATGGAGGAGTAACTGGTTTGAACACAGGCCGGATCCTGACCAAGGCCTGACAAAAAGATTGCACATCTGGGACATCCGCCAGACGTTTGTGTAATAAAATAGATATGGCCGAGATTTGACCCTTTAGGGAGCTCGTCGATAAACCCTTCTCCAAACCCTCTTGGAGAAAAGACAAAATTCTAGGAATCCTAACTCTACTCCATGAGTATCCCTTGGATTCGCACCAATAGAGATATTTATGCCAAATCTTATGATAAATCCTTCTAGTTACAGGCTTACGAGCCTGAATCATGGTCTCTATGATCGAATCAGAAAATCCCTGCTTGGATAAAATTAAGCATTCAATCTCCAAGCAGTCAGCTTCAGAGAAACTAGATTTGTGTGAAGGAAGGGCCCCTGAATCAGAAGGTCCTTCCTCAACAAGAGTCTCCAAGTAGGCAGAGATGCCATCTCCACCAGATCAGCATACCAAATCTTGCGAGGCCAGGCCGGTGCTATGAGGATCACCAAAGCCCTCTCCTGTTTGATTCGAGCAATTACCCGAGGAAGAAGAGCAATCGGAAGAAATAGATATGCTAGACTGAAGGTCCAAGGGACCGCCAGAGCATCTATCAGTTCTGCCTGGGGGTCCCTGGACATCGACCAGTATCTCGGTAGCTTGGCATTCTGACGAGAGATCCAATTCCAGCTGAACCCACTTGAGAATCAGAATGGAGAACACTTCTGGATAGAGTTCCCACTCCCCCAGATGAAAGGTCTGCCTGCTCAGAAAATCCGCCTCCCAGTTGTTCACCCCTGGGATATGGATCCGCCCACTGGATTATTTTGGTTACCTCTGTCATCGCTAAGGAACTCCTCATTCCTCCCTGAAGATCACTAACTGCATGTCTGGCTTTCCTCTTCCGTTTGCCCTGCAGCATAGGGAAAGCAGACAGTGCATCAGAAATTGTGGAAGACATGAGAGCAGCTATGTCTTTTAAGGTAACTCCAGCGGGCGCTAGAGCAGAAGTACAGGGCACTGCTTGAGCGGGCGATAAAATTTGGGACGCTTGGGGAGAAAGCTGTGGCATACCCTAAATCTCATCATTAGACTCTTGGGAAGCATCCGCTCTTGAAAAGTTTGGCTCAGGAAAAATATTTTCCCTATAACTTAAAGCCCTCTCAATACATGAGGGACAGAAAGGGATTGGTGGTTCCACATTTGCATTCAAACACATGGAGCAAGTAACACTTTGCAAGGTTCCTATGTCCATACTGAATCACAAAAGTATAAATATGCAAGAAAAACTTTAACATTGACAAAAAAAGTTAGAATGTAAAAACCGTTACTGTTTCTTTAAATTTTAAAGTGAAACTTTTTTGCTGCATGTGATTAAAAAGTGTTCAAACATCCATACACCAATAAAAAAAAGACACCGCTACACCTCAGCAGCTGAGGTGCCTACCTGACTGTAAGAACCGGAGCCTCTCTCTCCTTCTGGCCAGCAATCCGGACTCGATATGGGAAATAGATCAACAACCCTCCTAACCTAGAAACGCTTGCTCTATGTCAGAAAACATACGTTTCTAGGCAGAGGGACTATCCAGTGTGTATCTGGTCTTGACTGTCTCCGGATAGAGGCGCAGATGTAAAAAGCGTGCAATACTGAAGATCCGCCCATTATGGGTGTGGTCAAGCAGAATAACAGTCTCCTAGCGTTATGTGAAGTTAAAATAACTCCATAACAGTGAAACCACCATGCAAGTGCTTAACTCCCAGCCCCAGTGCCTGTACACGCTGACCCTGAGAGCCTTTTTGTCCCAAAGTGCTACGTTTGCCCTGCAACCATAAGCCCGTTATGTATGTAATGAGGTGTAGTAAAAAGTGCTCATTTTCCTCTAAGTGTCCCAGGAAAATAACAAAGCACTTACCTCATATGGCTGCCTGACAGCAAAGGCAGTTCACCAGGTTTGAGGGGTCCTATCCCCCACATGGACCTGTGAAGAAAACATAATTTATGCTTACCTGATAAATTTATTTCTCTTGTAGTGTATCCAGTCCACGGATCATCCATTACTTGTGGGATATTCTCCTTCCCAACAGGAAGTTGCAAGAGGATCACCCACAGTAGAGCTGCTATATAGCTCCTCCCCTCACTGCCATATCCAGTCATTCGACCGAAACAAGCCGAGAAAGGAGAAACCATAGGGTGCAGTGGTGACTGTAGTTTAATTAAAATTTAGACCTGCTTTAAAAGGACAGGGCGGGCCGGATACACTACAAGAGAAATAAATTTATCAGGTAAGCATCAATTATGTTTTCTCTTGTTAAGTGTATCCAGTCCACGGATCATCCATTACTTGTGGGATACCAATATCAAAGCTAAAGTACACGGATGATGGGAGGGACAAGGCAGGAGCTTAAACGGAAGGAACCACTGCCTGTAGAACCTTTCTCCCAAAAACAGCCTCCGAAGAAGCAAAAGTGTCAAATTTGTAAAATTTTGAAAAGGTGTGAAGCGAAGACCAAGTCGCAGCCTTGCAAATCTGTTCAACAGAGGCCTCATTTTTAAAGGCCCAGGTGGAAGCCACAGCTCTAGTAGAATGAGCTGTAATCCTTTCAGGGGGCTGCTGTCCAGCAGTCTCATAGGCTAAGCGTATTATGCTCCGAAGCCAAAAGGAGAGAGAGGTTGCCGAAGTTTTTTACCTCTCCTCTGTCCAGAGTAAACGACAAACAGGGCAGATGTTTGACGAAAATCTGTAGTAGCCTGTAAGTAAGTAAAACTTCAAGGCACGGACTACGTCCAGATTATGCAAAAGACGTTCCTTCTTTGAAGAAGGATTAGGACACAATTATGGAACAACAATCTCTTGATTGATATTCCTGTTAGAAACCACCTTAGGTAAAAACCCAGGTTTGGTACGCAGAACTACCTTGTCTGAATGAAAAATCAGATAAGGAGAATCACAATGTAAGGCAGATAACTCAGAGACTCTTCGAGCCGAGGAAATAGCCATCAAAAACAGAACTTTCCAAGATAAAAGTTTAATATCAATGGAATGAAGGGGTTCAAACGGAACTCCCTGAAGAACTTTAAGAACCAAGTTTAAGCTCCACGGGGGAGCAACAGTTTTAAACACAGGCTTAATCCTAACCAAAGCCTGACAAAATGCCTGGAAGTCTGGAACTTCTGCCAGACGCTTGTGCAAAAGAATAGACAGAGCAGAGATCTGTCCTTTTAAAGAACTAGCTGATAAGCCTTTGTCCAAACCCTCTTGGAGAAAGGACAATATCCTAGGAATCCTAACCTTACTCCATGAGTAACTCTTGGATTCACACCAATAAAGATATTTACGCCATATCTTATGGTATATTTTCCTGGTGACAGGCTTCCGAGCCTGTATTAAGGTATCAATGACTGACTCGGAGAAGCCACGCCTTGATAGAATCAAGCGTTCAATCTCCATGCAGTCAGCCTCAGAGAAATTAGATTTGGATGGTTGAAAGGACCCTGAATTAGAAGGTCCTGTCTCAGAGGCAGAGACCATGGTGGACAGGACGACATGTCCACTAGGTCTGCATACCAGGTCCTGCGTGGCCAAGCAGGCGCTATCAGAATCACTGATGCTCTCTCCTGTTTGATCTTGGCAATCAATCGAGGAAGCATCGGAAATGGTGGAAACACATAAGCCATGTTGAAGACCCAAGGGGCTGTCAGAGCATCTATCAGCACCGCTCCCGGGTCCCTGGACCTGGATCCGTAACAAGGAAGCTTGGCGTTCTGGCGAGACACCATGAGATCCAGATCTGGTTTGCCCCAACAATGAATCAGTTGAGCGAAGACCTCCGGATGAAGTTCCCACTCCCCCGGATGAAAAGTCTGGCGACTTAGAAAATCCGCCTCCCAGTTCTCCACGCCTGGGATGTAAATCGCTGACAGGTGGCAAGAGTGAGACTCTGCCCAGCGAATTATCTTTGAGACTTCCAACATCGCTAGGGAACTTCTGGTTCCCCCTTGATGGTTGATGTAAGCCACAGTCGTGATGTTGTCCGACTGAAATCTGATGAACCTCAGAGTTGCTAACTGAGGCCAAGCTAGAAGAGCATTGAATATTGCTCTTAACTCCAGAATATTTATTGGGAGGAGTTTCTCCTCCTGAGTCCATAATCCCTGAGCCTTCAGGGAATTCCAGACTGCGCCCCAACCTAGAAGGCTGGTGTCTGTCGTTACAATCGTCCAATCTGGCCTGCGAAAGGTCATCCCCTTGGACAGATGGGGCCGAGAAAGCCACCATAGAAGAGAATCTCTGGTCTCTTGATCCAGATTTAGTAGGGGGGACAAATCTGAGTAATCCCTGTGGCAAACCTAGCCACTTCTGGACTATAACATAAGAAAGGTTGTCTATAGGCTGTATATTGTGCTATGTAGATGTGACAGACCCTTCTGTCAGCACTGAAAGAGTTAACTGTGTTCAGCTTTAGCCTCAGCTATTATGCACTGTCATTAATGTTATTGATACACAGTCCATTGTTTAATCAACCTCAGAGAAGAGACCCTAGATGATAAGGAAAGCCAAGTGTGTGTCTGTGTTTAAATTGTTATCAGCTTGAGCAAGGTATTCTATTGTATCATGTAAAAGGGCGTGTTCCCTCCATCTAATGTACAACATTCTTTCAACCCCCCTTCTGGGGGGGGTCAGACCTGCATAAATACTGGGCATATGAGCCTTAATAAAATTCATTCTGTTTAAAACCTGAAAACTGGCTGGGTTGTGAATTGCTGATTCCCTATGCAGGACATTGTTCCCTGGTGTTAACCCTTGGTATCCGGTTGGTACCGTTACAATCCCCATTCCACTGACTTAGCATGCACAATTGCAGCGGTCTGAGATGCAGGCGCGCAAATGGTACTATGTCCATTGCCGCTACCATTAAGCCGATTACTTCCATGCACTGAGCTACTGACGGGTGTGGAATGGAATGAAGAACACGGCAAGCATTTAGAAGTTTTGATAACCTGGCCTCCGTCAGGTAAATTTTCATCTCTACAGAATCTATAAGAGTCCCTAGGAAGGGAACCCTTGTAAGTGGTAATAGAGAACTCTTTTCCACGTTCACCTTCCACCCATTCGACCTCAGAAATGCCAGAACTATCTCTGTATGAGATTTGGCAGTTTGAAAACTTGACGCTTGTATCAGAATGTCGTCTAGGTACGGAGTCACCGCTATGCCTCGCGGTCTTAGTACCGCCAGAAGTGAGCCCAGAACCTTTGTAAAGATTCTTGGAGCCGTAGCTAATCCAAAGGGAAGAGCTACAAACTGGTAATGCCTGTCTAGGAAGGCAAATCTTAGGTACCGATAATGATCCTTGTGAATCGGTATGTGAAGGTAGGCATCCTTTAAGTCCACTGTGGTCATGTACTGACCCTCTTGGATCATGGGAAGGATGGTTCGAATAGTTTCCATTTTGAATGATGGAACTCTTAGGAATTTGTTTAGGATTTTTAAGTCCAAGATTGGTCTGAAGGTTCCCTCTTTCTTGGGAACCACAAATAGATTTGAATAGAATCCTTGCCCGTGTTCCGTCCGCGGAACTGGGTGGATCACCCCCATTAGTAAGAGGTCTTGTACACAGCGTAGAAATGCCTCTTTCTTTATTTGGTTTGCTGATAACCTTGAAAGATGAAATCTCCCTTGTGGAGGAGAAGTTTTGAAGTCCAGGAGATATCCCTGAAATATGATCTCCAACGCCCAGGGATCCTGGACATCTCTTGCCCAAGCCTGGGCGAAGAGAGAAAGTCTGCCCCCCACTTGATCCGTTTCCGGATAGGGGGCCCTCTCTTCATGCTGTCTTAGGGGCAGCAGCAGGTTTCTTGGCCTGCTTGCCCTTGTTCCAGGACTGGTTAGCTTTCCAGCCCTGTCTGTAACGAGCAACAGCTCCTTCCTGTTTTGGAGCGGAGGAAGTTGATGCTGCTCCTGCCTTGAAGTTACGAAAGGCACGAAAATTAGACTGTTTGGCCTTTGATTTGGCCCTGTCCTGAGGTAGAGCATGGCCCTTACCTCCCGTAATGTCAGCTATAATTTCTTTCAAGCCGGGCCCGAATAAGGTCTGCCCTTTGAAAGGAATATTAAGCAATTTAGATTTAGAAGTCACGTCAGCTGACCAGGATTTAAGCCATAGCGCTCTGCGTGCTTGGATGGCGAATCCGGAGTTCTTAGCCGTAAGTTTGGTTAAATGTACGACGGCATCAGAAACAAATGCATTAGCTAGCTTAAGTGCTTTAAGCTTGTTCATAATTTCATCCAATGGAGCTGTGCGAATGGCCTCTTCCAGAGACTCAAACCAGAATGCCGCCGCAGCAGTGACAGGCGCAATGCATGCAAGGGGCTGTAAGATAAAACCTTGTTGAACAAACATTTTCTTAAGGTAACCTTCTATTTTTTTATCCATTGGATCTGAAAAGGCACAACTATCCTCCACCGGGATAGTGGTACGCTTAGCTAAAGTAGAAACTGCTCCCTCCACCTTAGGGACCGTCTGCCATAAGTCTTGTGTGGTGGCGTCTATAGGAAACATTTTCCTAAATATGGGAGGAGGGGGAAAAGGCACACTAGGTCTATCCCACTCCTTGCTAATAATCTCTGTAAGCCTTTTAGGTATAGGAAACATGTCAGTACACACCGGTACCGCATAGTATCTATCCAACCTACATAATTTTTCTGGAATTGCAACCGTGTTACAATCATTCAGAGCCGCTAATACCTCCCCAAGCAATATGCGGAGGTTCTCAAGCTTAAATTTAAAATTAGAAATCTATGAATCCAGTCTCCCTGGATCAGATCCGTCACCCACAGAATGAAGCTCTCCGTCTTCATGTTCTGCAAACTGTGACGCAGTATCTGACATGGCTCTCACATCATCCGCGCGCTCTGTCCTTAACCCAGAGCTATCGCGCTTGCCTCTTAATTCTGGCAATTTAGATAATACTTCTGTCATAACAGTAGCCATGTCTTGCAAAGTGATTTGTAAGGGCCTCCCTGATGTACTTGGCGCCACAAAATCACGCACCTCCTGAGCGGGAGGCGAAGGTACTGACACGTGAGGAGAGTTAGTCGGCATAACTTCCCCCTCGTTGTCTGGTGATAATTTCTTTACATGTAAAGATTGACTTTTATTTAAAGTAGCATCAATGCAATTAGTACACAAATTTCTATTGGGCTCCACATTGGCCTTTAAACATAGTGAACAAAGAGATTCATCTGTGTCAGACATGTTTAAACAGACTAGCAATGAGACTAGCAAGCTTGGAATACTTTTCTAAATAAATTTACAAGCAATATAAAAAACGCTACTGTGCCTTTAAGAAGCACAAAAAGCTGTCACAGTTGAAATAACAATGAACCAAATTAGTTATAGCAACCAATTTTTCACAGTAAATGTATTAAGTTAGCAAAGGATTGAACCCACTAGCAAATGGATGATTAACCCCTTAATACCCAAAAACGGATAACAATTTAATAATTAACGTTTTTATCACAGTCAAAACACACTGTCACAGGTCTGCTGTGACTGATTACCTCCCTCAAAATTAATTTTGGAGACCCCTGAGCCTTCTAGAGACGTCCTGGATCATGGAGGATGAAGTAGGCAGATTGTGACTGAATTTTTACTGCGCAAAAAAGCGCTAAAATAAGCCCCTCCCACTCATATTACAACAGTGGGGAAGCTCAGTTAACTGTTTCTATGCAGAAACAAAGATAGCCATGTGGTAAAAATCATGCCCCAATAAGTTTTATCACCAAGTACCTCACAAAAAACGATTAACATGCCAGTAAACGTTTTAAACATACATTTTAAAAGTAATGAAGTGTTATTAATAAGCCTGCTACCAGTCGCTTTTACTGCAGTTAAGGCTCATACATTACTTCAGTATTAACAGTACAGAGTCAATTCCATTCCTTAGAAAAATACATTCAGTGTACACACACTCATCAGCCTAATACCAGTCGCTATCACTGCATTTAAGGCTGAACTTACTTTACATTGGTATCAGCAGTATTTTCTCAGTCAATTCCATTCCTCAGAAAAATAATTACTGCACATACCTCATTTGCAGGGGGGCCCTGCATGCTATTCCCCTTTTCTGAAGTTACCTCACTCCTCAGATGAGAACAGCCAGTGGATCTTAGTTACGTCTGCTAAGATCATAGAAAACGCAGACAGATTCTTCTTCTAATGCTGCCTGAGAACAAACAGCACACTCCGGTGCCATTTAAAATAACAAACTTTTGATTGAAGAAATAAACTAAGTTAAAAAACACCACAGACCTCTCACAACGACCTATCTTTAGTTAGGTTGCAAGAGAATGACTGAATATGACATGTGAGGGGAGGAGCTATATAGCAGCTCTGCTTGGGTGATCCTCTTGCAACTTCCTGTTGGGGAAGAGATATATTCCATAAGTAATGGATGACCCGTGGACTGACTACACTTAACAAGAGAAATAAACTTTTGATTGAAGAAATAAACTAAGCATAAAACACCAGAGTCCTCTTACGACCTCCATCTTAGTTGACAGTTGCAAGAGAATGACTGGATATGGCAGTGAGGGGAGGAGCTATATAGCAGCTCTGCTGTGGGTGATCCTCTTGCAACTTCCTGTTGGGAAGGAGAATATCCCACAAGTAATGGATGATCCGTGGACTGGATACACTTAACAAGAGAAAAAGAAATTCCTGACTATAAATTCCTCAAGTTTTCATGGTTAGGGCAGCAACAATATATGGGAGGCGCAGTGAGAATTATGTCCCACAAGTTCCCATTGCTCTAAAGCCACCAAAGCCCTACTGAAGAAACTGATATGGACTACGGCTACACCCTAGAACAAAGCAGCACAATCTTGCACTATTTGCACACATTTCATATCATCAGTGGTAAGCACATGGGGGACACTACACCTAATTGACTGTATTGGATTATCAAAATTTATCAAAGTCTATCAGACTAAGATCAACAAATTGGATTTGGGACTATTTTCACTTGAATTTGAGGGGACACTACTGGATTTCTATGTATGTGCAATATAAGCTATGTATCATATGTAATTCATAAATTGTAATCTTTATTCTAGGTGCACCTAGTATTTTAAGTGTTTATTTATCCATTCTGTATGCATTTTGCTTTTATATGGTTTTATATACATATCTATATGTTTTATTGATATATCTATTGTTTTAATAAAGTAGGCATTGTTTTCATTCTACTGGTTTACCCCTGAACTGTTATACTGCTGGATTTCCTTTTGTTGCTGCCTGTTGCTGGTCCTTTCATTGGTTTACCCCTGAACTTCTATACTGCTGGATTGTCTTCCTGTTGCCACCAAGGACTACCCTGCCTACTGTGAGTACTGCTTACTGTTTCCTATCATTCCACTTGACGCAGGTATAAGAAGACTACTGGCCAAGTTTGGTCTGATAGAGGAATATCCCACGAGCATTACAGTGACAGAATGATGCTTTCCTCTGTTGCCTCTTATAATACATGCTAGTATCTTATTAGCCTTTGAAGCCGCTTCTCTGCATTGTGCACCCATCTTTAGCTTTTTATCTATTACTGCTCCCAAATCCCTTTCCTCCTGTGTTTGGCTAAGTCTAGTCCCATTAAAATAATAGGTTTCCTGTATTAAATCTCATTATTAATTTATCTGCCCATTCTTCTAATTTTAGCAGATCCCTTGTAAAGCAATTTCATCCTGCTCTGACCTAATGACCTTACTTAACTTTGTATCATCTGCAAAAATATTGATGTCGTTATTTAATCCTTACACCAAATCATTCATAAAATTATTAAACACAACAGGGCCCAATACTGATCCTTGGGGGACGCCACTGAGTACCTTTGTCCAATCTGAGTATGATCCATTTACTACTATTCGTTGCTCCCTAGCTTTTATCTAGTTATTTATCCATGAGCTAACATTTCCAGCTATTCCCAGTCCCTTAATTTTGTGCATTAATCTCTCATGTGGCACTGTATCAAAAGTATATCACATCAACTGATTCCCCTTTATCTATATTTTTATTTACTGCCTCATAGAATCTAATTAGATTAGTTTGACATGATCTATTTCTCCTAAAGCCATGCTGATTAGAACTCATAATCTTGTTAACATGAATATACTCATCAATAAAATCCATTATAATCCCTTCTAGTATCTTCCCCACCATTGATGTCAGACTAACTGGTCTATAGCTTCCTGGATCATCGCTGCTTCCCTTTTTGAAGGCACCACATCAGCTTCACGCCAATTCTACTATGCCTGAGGATAATGAGTCTTGAAAAATTAACAGTAGAGGTTGGTCTATAACAGTGCTAAATTCCCGTAAAACCCTTTGGTGTATTCTATCTGGGCCTGGAGTTTTATTTACCTTAATATTATCCATTTTTTTCCCTGATATCCTCTAGACATAACCTAGTTAATGGTATGGGCTGGCATGTTCTAGTTTGTTCTAAGTATCGTCCATTGGTTCCTCTCTTGGGTATACTAAAGAAAAGAACTGATTTAGTACCTCAGTCTTCCCCCTGTCACTGTTAATCCTGCTACCCTCCATGCATTTTAATGTACCTATATTGTTTTTCCTAGAATTTTTGCTATTTATGTGCTTAAAGGGTTTGACTTAGAATCCTTTGCAATTAATATTTCATTTTCAATTTTGGCTAATTTGATTACTTTTTTGCATGCTTTGTTACATTCCTTATACAAATGGTATGTTGAGTCTGTACTATTTTCTTGGAATTATTTAAATGCAGGTCACTAATGTTTGGGTTCTTGTAGCAAGTTCCTAGTAGCTCAGGTTCCGTTATTTTACAGAGATACTTGAGGCAGAGAATGGTGCATTGCACTATTTGTGGCCATAAAACCATCAGACATAACGCAGTGCACAATGTAAATAGTCACTAACCGGTGAGCCGCTAGTAACCAGTATAAAGGGGTATTACCTACGTACATACCTTCTGCTTGCTCACACACACTGCCTCCAGATCCTGCAGCAGAGCGCTCTTCCTGAGCTGCAGTGCTTTCTCCAGCTCCTCAAAGGCAGCGCAGATCTCACTAACTGCCGTGTTCTTACGCTCACTCAGCTGTAGATTAATCTCACTCACAAGGTCAATGGCAGAAGTCAACTGAGGAATTCTGTGAATAAGGACCACACGTTAGTAAGTGACCAGTAACATCATATACACACACGGTCATGTCTCTCAGTAAGTAACAGTAACATCATATACACACATGGTTACGTCTCTCATTAAGTACCAGTAACATCATATACACACATGGTCACGTCTCTCAGTAAGTACCAGTAACATCATATACACTCACAGTCACGTCTCTCAGTAAGTACCAGTAACATCATATATACACATGGTCATGTCTCTCAGTAAGTACCAGTAACATCATATACACACATGGTTACGTCTCTCATTAAGTACCAGTAACATCATATACACACATGGTCACGTCTCTCAGTAAGTAACAGTAACATCATATACACACACGGTCACGTCTCTCAGTAAGTACCAGTAACATCATATACACACATGGTCACGTCTCTCAGTAAGTACCAGTAACATCATATACACACTTGGTCACGTCTCTCAGTAAGTACCAGTAACATCATATATACACATGGTCACGTCTCTCAGTAAGTACCAGTAACATCATATACACACACAGTCACTCAGTAAGTACCAGTAACATCATATACACACATGGTCACGTCTCTCAGTAAGTACCAGTAACATTATATATACACATGGTCACGTCTCTCAGTAAGTACCAGTAACATCATATACACATGGTCACGTCTCTCAGTAAGTACCAGTAACATCATATACACATGGTCACGTCTCTCAGTAAGTACCAGTAACATCATATACACACATGGTCACGTCTCTCAGTAAGTACCAGTAACATCATATACACACATGGTCACGTCTCTCAGTAAGTACCAGTAACATCATATACACACATGGTCACGTCTCTCAGTAAGTACCAGTAACATCATATACACACATGGTCACGTCTCTCAGTAAGTACCAGTAACATCATATACACACATGGTCATGTCTCTCAGTAAGTACCAGTAAGATCATATACACACATGGTCACGTCTCTCAGTAAGTACCAGTAACATTATATACACACACGGTCACGTCTCTCAGTAAGTACCAGTAACATCATATACACACATGGTCACGTCTCTCAGTAAGTACTAGTAACATTATATACACACACGGTCACGTCTCTCAGTAAGTACCAGTAACATCATATACACACATGGTCACGTCTCTCAGTAAGTACTAGTAACATTATATACACACACGGTCACGTCTCTCAGTAAGTACCAGTAACATCATATACACACATGGTCACGTCTCTCAGTAAGTACTAGTAACATTATATACACACACGGTCACGTCTCTCAGTAAGTACCAGTAACATCATATATACACACGGTCACGTCTCTCAGTAAGTACCAGTAACATCATATACACACACGGTCACGTCTCTCAGTAAGTACCAGTAACATCATATATACACATGGTCACGTCTCTCAGTAAGTACTAGTAACATTATATACACACATGGTCACGTCTCTCAGTAAGTACCAGTAACATCATATACACACACGGTCACGTCTCTCAGTAAGTACCAGTAACATCATATATACACATGGTCACGTCTCTCAGTAAGTACTAGTAACATTATATACACACATGGTCACGTCTCTCAGTAAGTACTAGTAACATTATATACACACACATGGTCACGTCTCTCAGTAAGTACTAGTAACATCATATACACACACGGTCACGTCTCTCAGTAAGTACCAGTAACATTATATATACACATGGTCACGTCTCTCAGTAAGTACCAGTAACATCATATACACACATGGTGACGTCTCTCAGTAAGTACCAGTAACATCATATACACACATGGTCACGTCTCTCAGTAAGTACCAGTAACATCATATACACACATGGTCACGTCTCTCAGTAAGTACCAGTAACATCATATACACACATGGTCACGTCTCTCAGTAAGTACCAGTAACATCATATACACACACATGGTCACGTCTCTCAGTAAGTACCAGTAACATCATACACACATGGTCATGTCTCTCAGTAAGTACCAGTAACATCATATACACACACATGGTCATGTCTCTCAGTAAGTACCAGTAACATCATATACACACATGGTCACGTCTCTCAGTAAGTACCAGTAACATCATATACACACACGGTCACGTCTCTCAGTAAGTACCAGTAACATCATATACACACACGGTCACGTCTCTCAGTAAGTACCAGTAACATCATATACACACATGGTCACGTCTCTCAGTAAGTACCAGTAACCACATATACACACATGGTCATGTCTCTCAGTAAGTACCAGTAACATTATATACACACACATGGTCACGTCTCTCAGTAAGTACCAGTAACATCATATACACACACATGGTCACGTCTCTCAGTAAGTACCAGTAACATCATATACACACATGGTCATGTCTCTCAGTAAGTACCAGTAACATCATATACACACACATGGTCACATCTCTCAGTAAGTACCAGTAACATTATATATACACATGGTCACGTCTCTCAGTAAGTACCAGTAACATTATATATACACATGGTCATGTCTCTCAGTAAGTACCAGTAACATTATATACACACATGGTCATGTCTCTCAGTAAGTACCAGTAACATCATATACACACACGGTCATGTCTCTCAGTAAGTACCAGTAACATCATATACACACATGGTCACGTCTCTCAGTAAGTACCAGTAACATCACATACACACATGGTCACGTCTCTCAGTAAGTACCAGTAACATCATACACACATGGTCATGTCTCTCAGTAAGTACCAGTAACATCAT
Source organism: Bombina bombina (assembly GCF_027579735.1). Lineage (NCBI taxonomy): Eukaryota > Metazoa > Chordata > Amphibia > Anura > Bombinatoridae > Bombina > Bombina bombina. The sequence goes on along the minus strand of NW_026511276.1, from coordinate 108,216 downwards.
ATACACACACGGTCACGTCTTTCAGTAAGTACCAGTAACATCATATACACACATGGTCACGTCTCTCAGTAAGTACCAGTAACCACATATACACACATGGTCATGTCTCTCAGTAAGTACCAGTAACATTATATACACACACATGGTCACGTCTCTCAGTAAGTACCAGTAACATTATATATACACATGGTCACGTCTCTCAGTAAGTACCAGTAACATTATATATACACATGGTCATGTCTCTCAGTAAGTACCAGTAACATCACATACACACATGGTCACGTCTCTCAGTAAGTACCAGTAACATCATATACACACACAGTCACTCATTAAGTACCAGTAACATCATATATTCACATGGTCACGTCTCTCAGTAAGTACCAGTAACATCATATACACACATGGTCACGTCTCTCAGTAAGTACCAGTAGCATCATATACACACATGGTCATGTCTCTCAGTAAGTACCAGTTAAATCATATACACATATGGTCATGTTTTTCAGTAAGTACCAGTAACATCATATACACACATGGTCACGTCTCTCAGTAAGTACCAGTAACATTATATACACACTGTCACGTCTCTCAGTAAGTACCAGTAACATCATATACACACATGGTCACGTCTCTCAGTAAGTACCAGTAACATCATATACACACACGGTCACGTCTCTCAGTAAGTACCAGTAACATCATATACACACATGGTCACGTCTCTCAGTAAGTACCAGTAACATCATATACACACACGGTCACGTCTCTCAGTAAGTAACAGTAACATCACATACACACATGGTCACGTCTCTCAGTAAGTACCAGTAACATCATATATACACATGGTCACGTCTCTCAGTAAGTACCAGTAACATTATATACACACATGGTCACGTCTCTCAGTAAGTACCAGTAACATTATATATACACATGGACACATCTCTCAGTAAGTACCAGTAACATCATATACACACACGGTCACGTCTCTCAGTAAGTACCAGTAACATCATATACACACACGGTCATGTCTCTCAGTAAGTACCAGTAACATTATATATACACATGGTCATGTCTCTCAGTAAGTACCAGTAACATTATATACACACACGGTCATGTCTCTCAGTAAGTACCAGTAACATCATATACACACACATGGTCACATCTCTCAGTAAGTACCAGTAACATTATATATACACATGGTCACGTCTCTCAGTAAGTACCAGTAACATTATATATACACATGGTCATGTCTCTCAGTAAGTACCAGTAACATTATATACACACATGGTCATGTCTCTCAGTAAGTACCAGTAACATCATATACACACACGGTCATGTCTCTCAGTAAGTACCAGTAACATCATATACACACATGGTCACGTCTCTCAGTAAGTACCAGTAACATCACATACACACATGGTCACGTCTCTCAGTAAGTACCAGTAACATCATACACACATGGTCATGTCTCTCAGTAAGTACCAGTAACATCATATACACACACGGTCACGTCTTTCAGTAAGTACCAGTAACATCATATACACACATGGTCACGTCTCTCAGTAAGTACCAGTAACCACATATACACACATGGTCATGTCTCTCAGTAAGTACCAGTAACATTATATACACACACATGGTCACGTCTCTCAGTAAGTACCAGTAACATTATATATACACATGGTCACGTCTCTCAGTAAGTACCAGTAACATTATATATACACATGGTCATGTCTCTCAGTAAGTACCAGTAACATCACATACACACATGGTCACGTCTCTCAGTAAGTACCAGTAACATCATATACACACACAGTCACTCATTAAGTACCAGTAACATCATATATTCACATGGTCACGTCTCTCAGTAAGTACCAGTAACATCATATACACACATGGTCACGTCTCTCAGTAAGTACCAGTAGCATCATATACACACATGGTCATGTCTCTCAGTAAGTACCAGTTAAATCATATACACATATGGTCATGTTTTTCAGTAAGTACCAGTAACATCATATACACACATGGTCACGTCTCTCAGTAAGTACCAGTAACATTATATACACACTGTCACGTCTCTCAGTAAGTACCAGTAACATCATATACACACATGGTCACGTCTCTCAGTAAGTACCAGTAACATCATATACACACACGGTCACGTCTCTCAGTAAGTACCAGTAACATCATATACACACATGGTCACGTCTCTCAGTAAGTACCAGTAACATCATATACACACACGGTCACGTCTCTCAGTAAGTAACAGTAACATCACATACACACATGGTCACGTCTCTCAGTAAGTACCAGTAACATCATATATACACATGGTCACGTCTCTCAGTAAGTACCAGTAACATTATATACACACATGGTCACGTCTCTCAGTAAGTACCAGTAACATTATATATACACATGGACACATCTCTCAGTAAGTACCAGTAACATCATATACACACACGGTCACGTCTCTCAGTAAGTACCAGTAACATCATATACACACACGGTCATGTCTCTCAGTAAGTACCAGTAACATCATATACACACATGGTCACGTCTCTCAGTAAGTACCAGTAACATCATATACACACATGGTCACGTCTCTCAGTAAGTACCAGTAACATTATATACACACACGGTCACGTCTCTCAGTAAGTACCAGTAACATCATATACACACACGGTCACGTCTCTCAGTAAGTACCAGTAACATCATATACACACATGGTCACGTCTCTCAGTAAGTACCAGTAACCACATATACACACATGGTCATGTCTCTCAGTAAGTACCAGTAACATTATATACACACACATGGTCACGTCTCTCAGTAAGTACCAGTAACATCATATACACACACATGGTCACGTCTCTCAGTAAGTACCAGTAACATCATATACACACATGGTCACGTCTCTCAGTAAGTACCAGTAACATTATATATACACATGGTCATGTCTCTCAGTAAGTACCAGTAACATTATATACACACACGGTCATGTCTCTCAGTAAGTACCAGTAACATCATATACACACACATGGTCACATCTCTCAGTAAGTACCAGTAACATTATATATACACATGGTCACGTCTCTCAGTAAGTACCAGTAACATTATATATACACATGGTCATGTCTCTCAGTAAGTACCAGTAACATTATATACACACATGGTCATGTCTCTCAGTAAGTACCAGTAACATTATATACACACACATGGTCATGTCTCTCAGTAAGTACCAGTAACCACATATATACACATGGTCACGTCTCTCAGTAAGTACCAGTAACATCATATACACACATGGTCACGTCTCTCAGTAAGTACCAGTAACATCACATACACACATGGTCACGTCTCTCAGTAAGTACCAGTAACATCATATACACACATGGTCACGTCTCTCAGTAAGTACCAGTAACATCACATACACACATGGTCACGTCTCTCAGTAAGTACCAGTAACATCATATACACACATGGTCACGTCTCTCAGTAAGTACCAGTAACATCACATACACACATGGTCACGTCTCTCAGTAAGTACCAGTAACATCATACACACATGGTCATGTCTCTCAGTAAGTACCAGTAACATCATATACACACATGGTCACGTCTCTCAGTAAGTACCAGTAACATCACATACACACATGGTCACGTCTCTCAGTAAGTACCAGTAACATCATACACACATGGTCATGTCTCTCAGTAAGTACCAGTAACATCATATACACACACGGTCACGTCTTTCAGTAAGTACCAGTAACATCATATACACACATGGTCACGTCTCTCAGTAAGTACCAGTAACCACATATACACACATGGTCATGTCTCTCAGTAAGTACCAGTAACATTATATACACACACATGGTCACGTCTCTCAGTAAGTACCAGTAACATTATATATACACATGGTCACGTCTCTCAGTAAGTACCAGTAACATTATATATACACATGGTCATGTCTCTCAGTAAGTACCAGTAACATCACATACACACATGGTCACGTCTCTCAGTAAGTACCAGTAACATCATATACACACACAGTCACTCATTAAGTACCAGTAACATCATATATTCACATGGTCACGTCTCTCAGTAAGTACCAGTAACATCATATACACACATGGTCACGTCTCTCAGTAAGTACCAGTAGCATCATATACACACATGGTCATGTCTCTCAGTAAGTACCAGTTAAATCATATACACATATGGTCATGTTTTTCAGTAAGTACCAGTAACATCATATACACACATGGTCACGTCTCTCAGTAAGTACCAGTAACATCATATACACACACGGTCACGTCTCTCAGTAAGTACCAGTAACATTATATACACACTGTCACGTCTCTCAGTAAGTACCAGTAACATCATATACACACATGGTAACGTCTCTCAGTAAGTAACAGTAACATCATATACACACACGGTCATGTCTCTCAGTAAGTACCAGTAACATCATATACACACACGGTCACGTCTCTTAGTAAGTACCAGTAACATCATATACACACATGGTCACGTCTCTCAGTAAGTACCAGTAACATCATATACACACACGGTCACGTCTCTCAGTAAGTAACAGTAACATCACATACACACATGGTCACGTCTCTCAGTAAGTACCAGTAACATCATATATACACATGGTCACGTCTCTCAGTAAGTACCAGTAACATTATATACACACATGGTCACGTCTCTCAGTAAGTACCAGTAACATTATATATACACATGGACACATCTCTCAGTAAGTACCAGTAACATCATATACACACACGGTCACGTCTCTCAGTAAGTACCAGTAACATTATATACACACACGGTCACGTCTCTCAGTAAGTACCAGTAACATTATATACACACATGGTCACGTCTCTCAGTAAGTACCAGTAACATCATATACACACACGGTCACATCTCTCAGTAAGTAACAGTAACATCACATACACACATGGTCACGTCTCTCAGTAAGTACCAGTAACATCATATACACACATGGTCACGTCTCTCAGTAAGTAACAGTAACATCATATACACACATGGTCACGTCTCTCAGTAAGTACCAGTAACATCATATACACACATGGTCACGTCTCTCAGTAAGTACCAGTAACATCATATACACACACGGTCACGTCTCTCAGTAAGTACCAGTAACATCATATATACACATGGTCATGTCTCTCAGTAAGTACCAGTAACATCATATATACACACGGTCACGTCCCTCAGTAAGTACCAGTAACATCATATACACACATGGTCATGTCTCTCAGTAAGTACCAGTAACATCATATACACACATGGTTATGTCTCTCAGTAAGTACCAGTAACATCATATACACACATGGTTACGTCTCTCAGTAAGTACCAGTAACATCACATACACACACGGTCACGTCTCTCAGTAAGTACCAGTAACATTATATACACACACGGTCACGTCTCTCAGTAAGTACCAGTAACATCATATACACACATGGTCACGTCTCTCAGTAAGTACCAGTAACATCATATACACACATGGTCATGTCTCTCAGTAAGTAACAGTAACATCACATACACACATGGTCACGTCTCTCAGTAAGTACCAGTAACATCATATACACACATGGTCACGTCTCTCAGTAAGTAACAGTAACATCATATGCACACTGTCACGTCTCTCAGTAAGTACCAGTAACATCATATACACACATGGTTACGTCTCTCAGTAAGTACCAGTAACATTATATATACACATGGTCATGTCTCTCAGTAAGTACCAGTAACATCACATACACACATGGTCACGTCTCTCAGTAAGTACCAGTAACATCATATACACACACGGTCACGTCTCTCAGTAAGTACCAGTAACATCATATATACACATGGTCATGTCTCTCAGTAAGTACCAGTAAAATCATAAACACACATGGTCACGTCTCTCAGTAAGTACCAGTAACATCATATACATACATGGTTACGTCTCTCAGTAAGTACCGGTAATATCATGTACATACATGGTTACGTCTCTCAGTAAGTACCAGTAACATCATATACATACATGGTTACGTCTCTCAGTAAGTACCAGTAATATCATGTACATACATGGTCACGTCTCTCAGTATGTACCAGTAACATCACATACACACATGGTCATGTCTCTGAGTACCAGTAACATCATATATACACATGGTTACTTCTCTAAGTAAGTACCAGTAACATCATATACACACATGGTTACGTCTCTCAGTAAGTAACAGTAACATCATATACACACATGGTCACGTCTCTCAGTAAGTACCAGTAACATCATATACACACATGGTTACGTCTCTCAGTAAGTAACAGTAACATCATATACACACATGGTCACGTCTCTCAGTAAGTACCAGTAACATCATATACACACATGGTCACGTCTCTCATTAAGTACCAGTAACATCATATACACACATGGTCATGTCTCTCAGTAAGTAACAGTAACATCATATACACACACTGTCACGTCTCTCAGTAAGTACCAGTAACATCATACACACATGGTCATGTCTCTCAGTAAGTACCAGTAACATCATATACACACATGGTCACGTCTCTCAGTAAGTACCAGTAACATCATATACACACATGGTCACGTCTCTCAGTAAGTACCAGTAACATCATATACACACACCGTCACGTCTCTCAGTAAGTACCAGTAACATCATATACACACATGGTCACGTCTCTCAGTAAGTACCAGTAACATCATATACACACACAGTCACGTCTCTCAGTAAGTACCAGTAACATCATATACACACATGGTCATGTCTCTCAGTAAGTACCAGTAACATCATATACACACATGGTCATGTCTCTCAGTAAGTACTAGTAACATTATATACACACACGGTCATGTCTCTCAGTAAGTACCAGTAACATCATATACACACATGGTCATGTCTCTCAGTAAGTACCAGTAACATCATATACACACACAGTCACTCAGTAAGTACCAGTAACATCATATACACACATGGTCATGTCTCTCAGTAAGTACCAGTAACATCATATACACACACGGTCACGTCTCTCAGTAAGTACCAGTAACATCATATACACACATGGTCATGTCTCTCAGTAAGTACCAGTAACATCATATACACACATGGTCATGTCTCTCAGTAAGTACCAGTAACATCATATACACACATGGTCACGTCTCTCAGTAAGTACCAGTAACATCATATACACACATGGTCACGTCTCTAAGTAAGTACCAGTAACATCATATACACACATGGTCACGTCTCTCAGTAAGTACCAGTAACATCATATACACACATGGTCACGTCTCTCAGTAAGTACCAGTAAGATCATATACACACATGGTCATGTCTCTCAGTAAGTACCAGTAAGATCATATACACACATGGTCACGTCTCTCAGTAAGTACCAGTAAGATCATATATACACATGGTCACGTCTCTCAGTAAGTACCAGTAACATCATATACACACATGGTCACATCTCTCAGTAAGTACCAGTAACATCATATACACACATGGTCACGTCTCTCAGTAAGTACCAGTAAGATCATATACACACACGGTCACGTCTCTCAGTAAGTACCAGTAACATCATATACACACATGGTCACGTCTCTCAGTAAGTACCAGTAACATCATATACACACATGGTCATGTCTCTAATACAGAGGGTCTAGGAATACATAGGGGGTGACAGATAACACTGAGGATAATATGACATCAAAAGCATAAATTATGCTTACCAGATAATTTCCTTTCCTTCTGTATGAGGAGAGTCCACGGCTTAATTTATTACTTGTGGGAATACAGAACTTGGCCACCAGGAGGAGGCAAAAACACCCCAGCCAAAGGCGTAAATACCTCCCCCACTCCCCTCATCCCCCAGTCATTCTGCCAAGGGAACAAGGAACAGTAGGAGAAATATTAGGGTATAAAAGGTGCCAGAAGAAAAACAAAAATTTTGGTTCGTCCAACGGAGAAAAACATGCGGGGGCCGTGGACTCTCCTCATACAGAAGGAAATGAAATTATCTGGTAAGCATAATTTATGTTTCAAAAGCTGTTGATTACACCTAAGTGTACAACCCTAGGGGACGCTGAAGACTAGTGTAATAGAAGTAGTTTGGATGCTACTTGCAAGCAGAGGGAAAATTAAGTAAAAATCAGTATGATACAAATCAGTATGATACAAATCAGTATGGTACAAATCAGTATGGTACAAATCAGTATGGTACAAATCAGTATGGTACAAATCAGTATGGTACAAATCAGCATGATACAAATCAGTATGATACAAATCAGTATGATACAAATCAGTATGATACAAATCAGCATGATACAAATCAGCATGATACAAATCAGCATGATACAAATCAGTATGATACAAAAATAAACAATACCAATAGGTAGAATTGTTAATATACCAGGTTCCTAATAATAATCCAGATTCACAATTTTGCAACTAATTAATAGACCAATATGCAGATCATCAATCAGCAGCTAATGTGTGAAACAATATAGTACATTAACTTATAATATACAATAACCATACAGTAGTCATATATTACACTATATTGAACTACATTAAAGAACTTAGCTGAATTCAAATGTGAGGGTCAACTAAAAGAAAGTCCAATGTTCAGAGAGTTCCAAAAATGAACATCTATAAATGTGGTCTATCGAGGTATGTCCTCCTATGTGGTTGGCAGCTCCTCACATGAAGATAGATGGAAAAACTGGAATCTGTGAAGAAATCACAAAGAGATAGGGCGCCTTAGGCGCTCTCTCTCTTTGTAATTTCTTCACAGATTCTATAATTTATGTTTTCCTTCTTAATATGAGGAAAGTCCACGGCTTCATTCATTACTTGTGGGAAACATATACCCAAGCTCTAGAGGACACTGAATGAAAGTGGGAGGGTAAAAGAGAGGCAGGCCCTATTCTGAGGGCACCACAGCCTGCAAAACCTTTCTCCCAAAAGCTGCTTCAGCCCAAGCAAAAACGTAAAATTTGTAAAACTTTGAAAAGGTATGTAAGGAGGACCAGGTAGCCGCCCTACAAATCTGCTCCATAGACACCCAAGATGAAGACACAGCTCTAGTTGAATGAGCGGTAATCCTCTGAGGAGGCTTAAGTCCCACAGTTTAATATGCTAAGCGAATAATGCTCCTCAACCAAAAAGATAAGAAAGTGAAAGAGGCCTTCTTGCCCTCTACGCTTCTCAGAATAGACAACAAACAATGACGAAGCCTGTCTAAAATCCTTCACAGCTTGAAGATAGTATTTCAAAGCCCGAACCACATCCAAATTATGAAGTAATCATTCCTTTGAAGAAGGGTTAGGGCACAAGGAAGGAACCACAATCTCCTGATTGATGTACGAAGAACAGTTTATCAGCATGAAAAACTAGGTAAGGAGGTTCACATTGCAAGGCTGCCATCTCAGAGACTCTGCGTGCCAAAGCAATAGCCAGTAGAAAAAGAACCTTCCAAGACAGAATTTAATGTTAACCGAATGCATGGGCTCAAACTGAGCCCTCTGCAAAACTTTAAGAACAAGATTTAAGCTCCAAGGAGGATCAGTAGGTCTAAACACAGGCCTGATTCTAGACAGAGCCTGAACAAAGACTAAACATCAGGAATATCAGCGAGCCTCTTGTGCAATAACACAGATAGAGCCTAAATCTGTCCCTTTAAGGAACTAGCGGCAAGGCCCTTATCCAGACCATCCTGGAGAAAGGAAAGAATCCTGGACACCTTGACTTTATGCCATGGGAATCCACGCTCTTCACACCAGCGTAAGTAGGTCCTCCACACCTTATGATAGATGCAGTGGGTGACCGGCTTTCTAGCTTGAATGAGAGTATCAATCACTCTCTCAGAAAAACCTCTCTTGGCTAGAACTAAGCGTTCAATCTCCACGCAGTCAGCCTCAGAAATTCTGATTTACAAAAGGATCCGATTCCAGCAGATCCCTGCGACATCCCCACCAGGTCCGCGAACAACATCCTTCGCGGCCACGATGGAGAAATTAGTATTGCCGAAGCTTGCTCCTGCTTGATGCAGGCCACTACCCGAGGGAGAAGTGGTAACGGTGGAAAAAGTTAAACTAGATTGAACCTCCAAGGTACTGCTAATGTATCTATTAGCTAGGCCTGAGGATCCCTGGCAAGCGACCCGTATCTGGGTAGTTTGGAATTGAGCCGGGGCACCATGAGATCTATCTCCGGGGTCCCCCATCTGTTGCAAATCTCTGCAAACACCTTGGGATGGAGAGACCATACCCCTGGATGAAAGGATTGTCTGCTGAGGAAATCCGCTTCCCAGTTGTCCACACCCGGAATGTGGATCACTGACAGCGAGCAGTTGTGGGCCTCCACCCATTCCAGAATCCAAGATACTTCCCTCATTGTTAGGGAGCTTCTCGTTCCCCCCCTGATGGTTGATGTAAGCCACCAAGGTTATGTTGTCTGATTGGGATCTGATAAACTGGGACAAACCCAGAAGAGGCCAAGCCTTCAGAGCATTGAAGATTGCTTAAAGTTCCAAAATATTGATCGGGAGGAGAGATTCCTTGCGACTTCACATGCCCTGTCCCTTCCTGGCACCCCAAACCGCTCCCAATCCTGATAGACTTACGTCCGTAGTCACAATCTCCCAGGATGGTCTCAAGAAGGATGTCCCTTGGGACAGAGCCACCAAGAGAGCGATGCTCTCGACCAATTGTCCAAAGAAATCTGTTGAGACAGATCCAAGTGGTCGCTGTTCCACTGTATCAGAATGCACAGCTGAAGAGATCTGAGATGGAATCTGGCAAATGGGATGATATCTATGCTGGACAGCATGAGCCAAATTACCTCCATACACCGGGCCACAGAGGGCCTTAAGGAGGTCTGGAGGGCAAGACAATTAGAAGTAATTTTGCAACGTCTCTGGTCTGTAAGAAATATCCTTATGGATATGGAATCTATTATCTACCCAGTAATTCCACCCTGTTACTGGGAACCAGAGAACTCTTTTCTAAGTTTATCTTCCATCCATGAGATCGAAGAAGAAGTAGGAGAGTTCTTAAATGTTCCTCTGCCAGCCGACAGGACAGAGCCTGAACCAGGATGTTGTCCAAGTATGGCGCTACTGCAATATCTCTGGATCTCACCACCGCGAGCAGAGCCCTCAGAACCTTTGTAAAGACTCTTGGGGAAGTAGCTAGACCAAATGGAAGAGCAACAAACTGGAAGTGCTGGTTCAGGAACGCAAATCTTAAGAACTTGAAGTGATCCTTGTGTATTGGCACATGAAGGTAAGCATCCTTCAAGTCTATTTTAGTCATGAACTGTCCCTCTTGAACTAAGGGCAGAATGGATCTTATTGTCTCCATCTTGAATGATGGGACCGACAGGAACTTGTTTAAGCACTTTAGGTCCAGAATCGGGAAAAACGTACCATCCTTCTTTTAGACCACAAAATGGTTTGAGTAGTACCCCAGACCTCTCTCTGCTAGAGGTACCGGCACAATTACTCCCAGGGAGGAGAGATCCCTCATGCCCCCTAGAAAAGCTTCTCTTTATTCTGGTCTTAAAGACAGGTTTGATAAGAGGAATCTGCCCCTGGGTGGATGATATTTGAAGCCTATCCTGTCACCTTGTGCAATGACCTCCAGAACCCAAGGATCTTGTAAGTCCCCAAGCCAAGCCTCCACAAAAAGAAATAGTCTGCCCCCAATACGATCCAGCAACGGACCGGAGTCCGCCCCATCATGCCGATTTTGTTTTGGTGGGCTTCTTGTTCTGCTTGGATTTATTCCAAGATTGAGACGTTTTCCAAGTTCCCTTGGACTGTTCAGGCTTCGTGGAGGGCTGTTGGCGTTGGCATTTATCAGAACGAAAAGGGATGAAAATTAGGACCCTGTCCTTTAGGTTTATTCTTCTTATCCAGTGGTAGAAAGGCACCTTTGCCCCCAGTGACCGTGGATATGATCGAGTCCAGGCCTGGACCGAAAAGAATCTTCCACTTAAACGGAAGGGAAAGTAATCTAGATTTTGAAGTCATGTCCGCAGACCAAGATTTCAGCCAGAGTGCCCTACGGGTTAGAACAGAAAAACATAATTTATGTAAGAACTTACCTGATAAATTCATTTCTTTCATATTGGCAAGAGTCCATGAGCTAGTGACGTATGGGATATACAATCCTACCAGGAGGGGCAAAGTTTCCCAAACCTCAAAATGCCTATAAATGCACCCCTCACCACACCCACAATTCAGTTTAACGAATAGCCAAGAAGTGGGGTGATAAAGAAAGGAGTAAAAAGCTTCAACAAAGGAATTTGGAAATAATTGTGCTTTATACCAAAAAATCATAACCACCATAAAAAAGGGGGTGGGCCTCATGGACTCTTGCCAATATGAAAGAAATTAATTTATCAGGTAAGTTCTTACATAAATTATGTTTTCTTTCATGTAATTGGCAAGAGTCCATGAGCTAGTGACGTATGGGATAGAAATACCCAAGATGTGGAACTCCACGCAAGAGTCATTAGAGAGGGAGGGATAAAAATAAAAACAGCCATTTTCAGCTGAAAAAAATTATCTACAACCCAAAATATAAATTAATTCTCATAAATGTGAGGAAAGAAACTTAAATCAAAAGCAGAAAAATCAAACTGAAACTGCTGCCTGAAAATCTTTTCTACAAAAAACTACTTCCGAAGAAGCAAATAGAATGGTAGAATTTACTAAATGTATTCAAAGAAGACCAAGTAGCAGCTTTGCAAATCTGATCAACTGAAGCTTCATTCTTAAAAGCCCAGGAAGTGGAAACTAATCTAGTAGAATGAGCGGTAATTCTCTGAGGCAGGGCTTGACCCGACTCCAAATAGGCTTAATGAATCAAAAGTTTTAACCATGAGGTCAAGGAAATGGCATAAGCCTTCTGACCTTTCCTGGAACCAGAAAAGATAACAAATAGACTAGAAGTCTTCCTGAAATCTTTAGTAGCTTCAACATAATATTTCAAAGCTCTTACCACATCCAAATAATGTAAGGAATTCTTAGGATTAGGAAACAAGGGACAACAATTTCTCTATTAATGTTGTTAGAATTCACAACCTTAGGTAAGAATTTAAATGATGTCCGCAAAACCGCCTTATACTGATGAAAAATCAGAAAAGGAGATTTACAAGACAGAGCGGATAATTCAGAAACTCTTCTAGCAGAAGAGATGGCCAAAAGGAACAACATTTTCCAAGAAAGTAGTTTAATGTCCAAAGAATGCATAGGCTCAAACAGAGGAGCCTGTAAAGCCTTCAAAACTAAATTAAGACTCCAAGGAGGAGAGACTGATCTAATGACAGGCTTAATACAAACCAAAGCCTGCACAAAACAATGAATATCAGAAAGTTTAGCAATCTTTCTGTGAAATAAAGCAGAAAAAGCAGAGATTTGTCCTTTCAAGGAACTTGCAGACAAACCTGTATCCAAACCATCCTGAAGAAACTGTAAAATTTTAGGAATTCTAAAAGAATGCCAAGAGAATTTATGAGAACACCATGAAATGTAAGTCTTCCAAACTCGATAATAAATCTTTCTAGAAACAGATTTACGAGCCTGCAACACAGTATTAATCACTGAATCAGAGAAACCTCTATGACTAAGCACTAGGCGTTCAATTTCCATACCTTCAAATTTAATGATTTGAGATCCTGATGGAAAAACGGACCTTGAGATAGGTCTGGCCTTAGTGGAAGTGGCCAAGGTTGGCAACTGGACATCTGAACAAGATCCGCATACCAAAACCTGTGAGGCCATGCTGGAGCTACCAGCAGCACAAACGATTGCTCCATGATGATTTTGGAGATCACTCTTGGAAGAAGAACTAGAGGCGAACTAGAGGCGGGAAAATATAAGCAGGTTGATAACACCATGGAAGCGTTAATGCGGATCCCTGGACCTGGACAGGTACCTGGGAAGTTTTTTGTTCAGATGAGATGCCATCAAATCTATTTCTGGAAGCCCCCACATCTGAACAATTTGAGAAAACACATCTGGGTGGAGAGACCATTCTCCCGGATGTAAAGTCTGGCGAGGTAATCCTCTTCCCAATTGTCTATACCTGGGATATAAACCGCAGAAATTAGACAGGAGCTGGATTCCGCCCAAACAAGTATTCGAGATACTTCTTTCATAGCTTGAGGACTGTGAGTCCCACCCTGATGATTGACATATGCCACAGTTGTAATATTGTCTGTCTGAAAACAAATAAACGGTTCTCTCTTCAACAGAGGCCAAAACTGAAGAACCCTGAGAATCGCACGGAGTTCCAAAATATTGATTGGTAATCTTGCCTTTTGAGATTTACAAACCCCTTGTGCTGTCGGAGATCCCCAAACAGCTCCCCAACCTGAAAGACTCGCATCTGTTGTGATCACAGTCCAGGTTGAACGGATGAAAGAGGCCCCTAAAATTATACGATGGTGATCTAACCACCAAGTCAGAGAAAGTCGAACATTGGGATTTAAGGATATTAATTGTGATATCCTTGTATAAACCATTGGTTCAGCATACAAAGCTGGAGAGGTCTCATATGAAAACGAGCAAAGGGGATCGCGTCCGATGCTGCAGTTATAAGATCTAAAACTTCCATACACTACTACTGAAGGGAATGACTGAGACTGAAGGTTCCGACAGGCTGCAACCAATTTCAAATGTTTCTTGTTTGTTAGAGACAAAGTCATGGACACTGAATCTATCTGGAAACCTAAAAAGGTTACCCTTGTCTGAGGAATCAAAGAACTTTTTGGTAAATTGATCCTCCAACCATGTCTTTGAAGAAACAACACTAGTTGATTTGTGTGAGATTCTGCAGAACGTAAAGACAGAGCGAGTACCAAGATATAGTCCAAATAAGAAAATACCGCAATACCCTGCTCTCTGATTACAGAGAGTAAAGCACCTAGAACCTTTGAAAAAATTCTTGGAGCTGCCGCTAGGCTAAAGAAAACAACAACAAATTGGTAATGCTTGTCTAGAAAAGAATCTCAGGAACTGATAGTGATTTGGATGAATCGGAATATGAAGATATACATCCTGTAAGTCTATTGTGGACATATAATCCTTGCTGAACAAAAGGCAGAATAGTTCTTATAGTCACCATTTTGAAAGTTGGTACTCTTACATATTGATTCAAAATATTTAGATCCAAAACTGGTCTGAATTAATTTTCTTTCTTTGGGACAATGAAAAGATTTGAATAAAACCCCAGACCCTGTTCCTGAAACAGAACTGGCATGATTACCCCTGATAACTTCAGGTCTGAAACACACTTCAGGAAAGCCTGAGCCTTTACTGGGTTTACCGGAATGCGTGAGAGAAAAAATCTTCTCACAGGCAGTCTTACTCTGAATCCTATTCTGTACCCCTGAGAGACAATACTCTGAATCCAATGATTTTGGACCGAATTGATCCAAACATCTTTGAAAATTTTTAATCTGCCCCCTACCAGCTGAGCTGGAATGAGGGCCGCACCTTCATGCGGACTTGGAGGCTGGTTTTGATCTCTTAAATGGCTTGGATTTATTCCAATTTGAAGAAGGCTTCCAATTGGAAGCAGATTCCTTGGGGGAAGGATTAGGTTTCTGTTCCTTATTTTGTCGAAAGGAACAAAAATGGTTAGAAGCTTTAGATTTACCCTTAGGTTTTTTATCCTGAGGCAAAAAAACTCCCTTCCCCCCAGTAACAGTTGAAATTATTGAATCCAACTGAGAACCAAATAATTTATTACCTTGGAAAGAAAGAGATAGCAATCTGGACTTAGAAGTCATATCAGCATTCCAAGATTTGAGCCACAAAGCTCTTCTAGCTAAAAAAGCTAAAGACATAGATTTAACATCAATTTTGATAATATAAAAAATGGCATCACAAATGAAATTATTAGCATGTTGAATCAACTTATTGTTAGACAAATCATGATCCGATACTTGTTGCGCTAAAGTATCCAAGCAAGAAGTAGAAGCAGCTGCAACATCAGCCAAAGAAATTGCAGGCCTAAGAAGATGACCTGAATATAAATAAGCTTTCCTTAGATAAGATTCAAGTTTTCTATCTAAAGGATCTTTAAAAGAAGTATTATCTTTGGTAGCAATAATAGTACGTTTAGCAAGAGTAGAGATGGCCCCATCAACCTTTGGGATCTTTTCCCAAAACTCCAAACTAACTTCTGGCAAAGGATACAATTTTTTAAACCTTGAAGAAGGAATAAAATAAGTACCAGGCTTATTCCATTCCTTAGAAATCATATCAGAAATAGCATCAGGAACTGGAAAAACCTCTGGAATTACTACAGGAGGTTTCTAAACAGAATTTTAACGCTTACTAGTTTTAATATCAAGAGGACTAGTTTCCTCCATATCCAACGTAATCAACACTTCTTTTAACAAAGAACAAATATACTCTAATTTAAATAAATAAGAAGATTTGTCAGTGTCAATATCTGAGGCAGGATCTTCTGAATCAGATAGATCCTCATCAGAGAAGGATAATTCAGTATGTTGCTGGTCATTTGAAATTTCATCAACCTTATGAGAAGTTTTAAAAGACCTTTTACATTTATTAGAAGGCGGAATGGCAGACAAAGCCTTCTGAATAGAATCAGAAAAAAATTATTTTAAATTTACAGGTATATCTTGTGCATTAGATGTTGAGGGAACAGCAACAGGTAATGAACTACTACTGATGGATACATTCTCTGCATATAAAAGTTTATCATGACAACTATTACAAACCACAGCTGGAGGTATAACCTACACAAGTTTACAACAAATGCATTTAGCTTTGGTAGAACTATTATCAGGCCGCAGGGTTCCAACAGTAATTTTTGAGACAGGATCATATTGAGACATCTTGCAAATGTAAGAGAAAAAAACAACATATAAAGCAAAATTATCAATTTCCTTATATGGCAGTTCCAAAAATGGGAAAAAATGCAAACAGCATAGCCCTCTGACATAGAAAAAGGCAGGAGGCAAAAAAGAATGGGGTCTTAAATAATGAAAATATTTGGAGCCAAGAATGACGCAAAACAAACAGAAAAAATATTTTTTGTCGACAAAAACATTCGGAAACGACACACTCGCGTCATAGATGACGCAACCTTTTGAAAGCACCCGGCGTCAACTAAGACGCCGGAAATTACGAATTTGCATCAACAAACGTAACTTCGCGCCAAAAAATCTTGTGCCAAGAATGACGCAATAAACTTTAGCATTTTGCGCCCTCGCGAGCCTAATTCTGCCGGCAAATTTGAAAATGACAGTCAATTGAAAAAAGACTACACCCCAGGTAAGAAAAAATTTTTCCATAAAAATGCATTTCCCAGATATGAAACTGACAGTCTGCAAAAGGAAATATACTGAAACCTGAATCATAGCAAATATAAGTACAATACATATATTTAAAACTTTATAAATACATAAAAGTGCCAAACCATAGCTGAGAGTGTCTTAAGTAATAAAAACATACTTACCAGAAGACACCCATCCACATATAGCAGATAGCCAAACCAGTACTGAAACGGTTATCAGTAGAGGTAATGGAATATGAGAGCATATTGTCGATCTGAAAAGGGAGGTAGGAGATGAATCTCTAAGACCGATAACAGAGAACCTATGAAATAGATCCCCGTGAGGAAAACCATTGCATTCAATAGGTGATACTCCCTTCACAACCCTCTGACATTCACTGTACTCTGAGAGGAAATGGGCTTCAAAAAAGCTGAGAAGCGCATATCAACGTAGAAATCTTAGCACAAACTTACTTCACCACCTCCATAGGAGGCAAAGTTTGTAAAACTGAATTGTGGATGTGGTGAGGGGTGTATTTATAGGCATTTTGAGGTTTGGGAAACTTTGCCCATCCTGGTAGGATTGTATATCCCAAACGTCACTAGTTTATGTACTCTTGCCAATTACATGAAAGAAAAGCTGATGTCTTAGCATTCAGGCAAATGATCTGCATATTTGCATCACAGATAAAAGAATTAGCTACCCTCAAGGTCTTAATTCTTTCAAGGGGAGTTTCCACCTAGATCATTTCTGATAGAGAGTCGCACCAATAGGTAGCGGCGCCAGCCACCGCAGCAACCGCCGCTGCGGGTTGATACAAATATCCTGTGTGCTGAAACATCTTTCTTAATAGTTTCTAGCTTCTTATCCATGGGCTCCTTAAACAACGAACTATCATCAAGCGGGATAGTAGTGCACTTAGCAAGAGTGGAGATAGCTCCATACACCTTAGGGACAGAACCCCACAACTCTAATTGAGAGTCCGGAACCGGGAACAATTTCTTAAAGGAAAAAGAAGGGGAAAAAGAAGATCCAAGTCTCTCCCATTCATTCTTAATAATGTTAGCCATCTTTACGGGAACCGGGAAAGTCTGTGGCACCACCCTGTCCTCATAAACCTTATCAAGCTTAGGAATAGAAGGTTCATCGGGTAATATAGGTTCTGGAACCTCTAAAGTAGCCAACACATTGAACAGAATGCGTAAATGCTCTATCCTAAATCTAAAGTCTGGTTCCTCCGCAGCCGGAGGTTTAGAGGCAGCAGATTCTGACCCAGAAAGAACATCCTCTGAAGTATCAGAGGCGTCCTCATCAGAGGATAATCTAGTATCACATAAATCCAACAAGTTGGTAGATGACCCCTTGGAAGGATAGCAGTATTTAACCTTTTGCTTGCGCTTAGCAGGGCGAGGTAAAGCACTGAAGGCCGCAGACACTGCCATTTGTAGCGGTTCAGTAAAGCCTGGCAGTAAGGAGGATCAGCAGTGCAATAGGAAGCTGCATGTGTAATAGGAGATTAATGCAGGGAACGCACCTCATGGGACGAAGATTGCTCAGAGGTGGACGGCTCAGTGGTACTAAACATCTTGGGTTTAGATATAAGTACTTTATCAAGGCATGTGGAACATAATTGAGCAGACACGTATACCGTAGCCTACTCACAATAAAAACAGGTATTAGATTTAGGTAAAGAGGGAGTACCATCTAACATATCAGAGTCCTCCATAGCTAACGCTATCAAGATAGACTATAGAAAAATATAAATGGCACCTTTATACCCCCAATGGTTGGGGCACTCACCACCTCATATGACCCAGGCCCCACAGAGAAACTGTTTCGTCTCCTGTAAACCGCACAGTCAGGAAAGAGGAAATCAATGAGACCACACAAGGTCACGTGGTTTGGCATGCAGGACCGCCCCTGCTCCAGGAATAAGCACGCCAAACCTAACAGGCCGTGCAGTTATCCAAAATCGAAAGTAAAACCTGAATGTTCCAACATCTGCCTGAGCCTCATCTCACACATGTCACGGCATAAAACATAACAAGCAAATTATGTTAAAATCTTCCCTGTTCAATAATACCCTTCCGGAGATATTAACCTTTGATTCCATACAGATAAAGAAGTCACACAGTGACCTTGTCTTCTTGCGTTATCATGAGTATAAAATGAAACAATCTTACCGGAATCACCGGCGTGGAACAGACACACAGCCTTTCAGTTTGACAGTCTTGTAGCATCGCACTTGACATGGACTTGAGTGATAGAAGCAGGCAGTGAAAATTCTCAACACTGATTGCTTAGGAGCTGTTAATACGAGGTTGGATGGTTTCACAGAAAGACTTTCCCTGCATCTTCAGACCCTAACATTTTTCAATGCTCTCACTGAGAGGCTGACAAGACTACTTAAAACTCTAGTCCCATGCCGAAGAGTACTACCCTCCATAAGAGACTACTCCAAATCTTCCGACACTTCTCTGCCATCCTCCTGTGACGAAAGGCATAGAATAACTGGGGGATGAGGGGAGTGGAGGAGGTATTTAAGCCTTTGGCTGGGGTGTCTTTGCCTCCTCCTGGTGGCCAGGTTCTGTATTCCCACAAGTAATGAATGAAGCCGTGGACTATCCTCATATTAAGAAGGAAATAATAAGTTCTGCCTCCACACACACACAGGTTTAAAGCTCTGATAGCTCATTAGCAAGTTGCATGTATCATCTATATGAACAGTGAAGCTTTTAGTAAACATTACTACATTATAAAAATTTGTTATCTTCACATTCATACTGACAGTCCTGGAGCTGATGGTTCAGCTGGAGTAGTAGGATGACTCCTCTTCCCATACATAGACGCCTAGATTACGAGTTTTGCGCTAAGGTGAAAAAGCAGCGTTAACAGGTCCTAACACTGCTTTTTTACGCCCGCTGCTATTACGAGTCTTGCAGGTATAGGGGCACCGCACACTTTTTTGGCCTTACCGCAAACCTACTTACGTAAATTTCGTAAAGGGTTTTTTCTATGGGACTTCCATAGTGCCGGTATTAAGAGTTTGTCCTGGGAGGCAAAAAAGTGAGCGGTACACCCTATCCCGGCAAGATTCCTAACCCATGTTAAAATCAGCAGTTATGAGTTTTACGCTACAAATCTGTAGCATAAAACTAATAACTAAAGTGCTAAAAAGCACCCATAATCTACCTATTAACCCCTAAACCGAGGCCCTCCCGCATCACAAACACTAAAATAAAATTATTAACCCCTAATCTGCCGCTCCGGACATCGCCGCCACTACATATACACACACACATACATATACACAAACACATACTGATATTCCCTACTTTGAGAACACTCTTGCTGGAGAGAGAGAGAGAGAGAGAGAGAACCTTTTATGTGCAAACCCCCTCTCACTCCTCCCCTATATGAGCAACCCCCCTTCTCCTATATGTGCAAACCCCTCTCCTATATGTGTAACCCCCCTCTCGCTCCTATATGTGCAACCCCCTTCCCTATAAGTGCAACCCCCCTATCACTCCTATATGCTCAACCCCCTTACCTATACGTGCAACCCCCTATCACTCCTATATGCTCAACCCAATCCCCTATACATGCAACCCCCTATCACTCCTATATGCTCAACCCCCTCCCCTATATGTGTAACTCCCCTATCACTCCTATATGCTCAACCCCTCCCCTATACGTGTAACTCCCCTATCACTCCTATATGCTCAACCCCTCCCCTATACGTGTAACTCCCCTATCACTCCTATATGCTCAACCCCTCCCCTATACGTGTAACTCCCCTATCACTCCTATATGCTCAACCCCTCCCCTATATGGGCAACCCCCTATCACTCCTATATGCTCAACCCCCTCTCCTATACATGCAACCCCCTTATCACTCCTATATGCTCAACCCCTCCCCTATACGTGTAACTCCCCTATCACTCCTATATGCTCAACCCCTCTCCTATATGGGCAACCCCCTATCACTCCTATATACTAAACCCCTCCCCTATACGTGTAACCCCCTATCACTCCTATATGCTCAACCTCTCCCCTATACGTGTAACCCCCTATCACTCCTATATGCTCAACCCCTCCCCTATACGTGTAACTCCCCTATCACTCCTATATGCTCAACCCCTCCCCTATACGTGTAACTCCCCTATCACTCCTATATGCTCAACCCCTCCCCTATACGTGTAACTCCCCTATCACTCCTATATGCTCAACCCCTCCCCTATATGGGCAACCCCCTATCACTCCTATATGCTCAACCCCTCCCCTATACGTGTAACTCCCCTATCACTCCTATATGCTCAACCCCTCCCCTATACGTGCAACTCCCCTATCACTCCTATATGCTCAACCCCTCCCCTATACGTGTAACCCCCTATCACTCCTATATGCTCAACCCCTCCCCTATACGAGTAACTCCCCTATCACTCCTATATGCTCAACCCCTCCCCTATACGTGTAACTCCCCTATCACTCCTATAATGCTCAACCCCTCCCCTATATGGGCAACCCCCCTATCACTCCTATATGCTCAACCCCCTCCCCTATACGTGCAACCCCCCATCTCTCCTATATGCTCAACCCCTCCCCTATACGTGTAACTCCCCTATCACTCCTATATGCTCAACCCCTCCCCTATACGTGTAACTCCCCAATCACTCCTATATGCTCAACCCCCTTCCCTATAAGTGTAACCCCCTATCATTCCTATATGCTCAACCCCCTCCCCTATACGTGTAACTCCCCTATCACTCCTATATGCTCAACCCCTCCCCTATACGTGTAACTCCCCTATCACTCCTATATGCTCAACCCCTCCCCTATACGTGTAACTCCCCTATCACTCCTATATGCTCAACCCCCTCCCCTATACGTGTAACCCCCCTATCACTCCTATATGCTCAACCCCCTCCCCTATACATGCAACCCCCTTATCACTCCTATATGCTCAACCCCTCCCCTATACGTGTAACTCCCCTATCACTCCTATATGCTCAACCCCTCCCCTATATGGGCAACCCCCTATCACTCCTATATGCTCAACCCCCTCCCCTATACGTGCAACCCCCCTATCTCTCCTATATGCTCAACCCCCTCCCCTATACGTGCAACCCCCCTATCACTCCTATATGCTCAACCCCCTCCCCTATACGTGTAACTCCCCTATCACTCCTATATGCTCAACCCCTCCCCTATACGTGTAACTCCCCTATCACTCCTATATGCTCAACCCCCTCCCCTATACGTGTAACTCCCCTATCACTCCTATATGCTCAACCCCCTCCCCTATACGTGTAACTCCCCTATCACTCCTATATGCTCAACCCCTCCCTAAACCCCCTCCCCTATACGTGTAACTCCCCTATCACTCCTATATGCTCAACCCCTCCCCTATACATGTAACTCCCCTATCACTCCTATATGCTCAACCCCTCCCCTATACGTGTAACTCCCCTATCACTCCTATATGCTCAACCCCCTCCCCTATAAGGGTAACTCCCCTGTCACTCCTATATGCTCAACCCCCTCCCCTATAAGTGTAACTCCCCTGTCACTCCTATATGCTCAACCCCTCCCCTATAAGTGTAACTCCCCTGTCACTCCTATATGCTCAACCCCCTCCCCTATAAGTGTAACTCCCCTATCACTCCTATATGCTCAACCCCCTCCCCTATAAGTGTAACTCCCCTGTCACTCCTATATGCTCAACCCCTCCCCTATAAGTGTAACTCCCCTGTCACTCCTATATGCTCAACCCCCTCCCCTATAAGTGTAACTCCCCTGTCACTCCTATATGCTCAACCCCCTCCCCTATAAGTGTAACTCCCCTGTCACTCCTATATGCTCAACCCCTTCCCTATATGTGTAACTCCCCTATCACTCCTATATGCTCAACCCCTCCCCTATACGTGTAACTCCCCTGTCACTCCTATATGCTCAACCCCCTTCCCTATACGTGTAACTCCCCTATCACTCCTATATGCTCAACCCCCTTCCCTATACGTGTAACTCCCCTATCACTCCTATATGCTCAACCCCTCCCCTATACGTGTAACTCCCCTATCACTCCTATATGCTCAACCCCCTCCCCTATACGTGTAACTCCCCTATCACTCCTATATGCTCAACCCCTCCACTATAAGTGTAACCCCCTATCACTCCTATATGCTCAACCCCTCCCCTATACGTGTAACCCCCTATCACTCCTATATGCTCAACCCCCTCCCCTATATGTGTAACCCCCTATCACTCCTATATGCTCAACCCCCTCCCCTATACGTGTAACCCCCTATCACTCCTAAATGCTCAACCCCCTTCCCTATACGTGTAACCCCCCTATCACTCCTATATGCTCAACAACTCCCCTATACGTGTAACTCCCCTATCACTCCTATATGCTCAACCCCCTCCCCTATACGTGTAACCCCCTATCACTCCTATATGCTCACCCCCCCTCCCCTATACGTGAAACTCCCCTATCACTCCTATATGCTCAACCCCCTCCCCTATACGTGTAACTCCCCTATCACTCCTATATGCTCAACCCCCTTCCCTATAAGTGTAACTCCCCTATCACTCCTATATGCTCAACCCCCTCCCCTATATGGGCAACCCCCCTATCACTCCTATATGTGCAATAAACCCTTACCCATTGTATAAGCAAAACAACCCTCTCCCCCATATATGTGCAAATCTCACTCTCCTCACTCCCCTAATGCACAATGCTATCCTCTTCCCATCTTCTGCCCCTCCTCTATACAGTATGTACAATATAAGTCCTCGCTATAGGTGCAATACAACACAATGATATCCTCTTCCCATCTTCTGCCCCTCCTCTATACAGTATGTACAATATAAGTCCTCGCTATAGGTGCAATACAACACAATGATATCCTCTTCCCATCTTCTGCCCCTCCTCTATACAGTATGTACAATATAAGTCCTCGCTATAGGTGCAATACAACACAATGCTATCCTCTTCCCATCTTCTGCCCCTCCTCTATACAGTATGTACAATATAAGTCCTCGCTATAGGTGCAATACAACACAATGCTATCCTCTTCCCATCTTCTGCCCCTCCTCTATACAGTATGTACAATATAAGTCCTCGCTATAGGTGCAATACAACACAATGCTATCCTCTTCCCATCTTCTGCCCCTCCTCTATACAGTATGTACAATATAAGTACTCACTATAGGTGCAATACAACACAATGATATCCTCTTCCCATCTTCTGCCCCTCCTCTATACAGTATGTACAATATAAGTCCTCGCTATAGGTGCAATACAACACAATGATATCCTCTTCCCATCTTCTATCCCCTCCTCTATACAGTATGTACAATATAAGTACTCACTATAGGTGCAATACAACACAATGATATCCTCTTCCCATCTTCTGCCCCTCCTCTATACAGTATGTACAATATAAGTCCTCGCTATAGGTGCAATACAACACAATGATATCCTCTTCCCATCTTCTGCCCCTCCTCTATACAGTATGTACAATATAAGTCCTCGCTATAGGTGCAATACAACACAATGAAATCCTCTTCCCATCTTCTATCCCCTCCTCTATACAGTATGTACAATATAAGTACTCACTATAGGTGCAATACAACACAATGATATCCTCTTCCCATCTTCTATCCCCTCCTCTATACAGTATGTACAATATAAGTCCTCGCTATAGGTGCAATACAACACAATGATATCCTCTTCCCATCTTCTGCCGATCCTCTATACAGTATGTACAATATAAGTCCTCGCTATAGGTGCAATACAACACAATGATATCCTCTTCCCATCGTCTGCCACTCCTCTATACAGTATGTACAATATAAGTCCTCGCTATAGGTGCAATACAACACAATGATATCCTCTTCCCATCTTCTGCCCCTCCTCTATACAGTATGTACAATATAAGTCCTCGCTATAGGTGCAATACAACACAATGCTATCCTCTTCCCATCTTCTGCCCCTCCTCTATACAGTATGTACAATATAAGTCCTCGCTATAGGTGCAATACAACACAATGATATCCTCTTCCCATCTTCTGCCCCTCCTCTATACAGTATGTACAATATAAGTCCTCGCTATAGGTGCAATACAACACAATGATATCCTCTTCCCATCTTCTGCCCCTCCTCTATACAGTATGTACAATATAAGTCCTCGCTATAGGTGCAATACAACACAATGATATCCTCTTCCCATCTTCTACCCCTCCTCTATACAGTATGTACAATATAAGTACTCACTATAGGTGCAATACAACACAATGCTATCCTCTTCCCATCTTCTGCCACTCCTCTATACAGTATGTACAATATAAGTCCTCGCTATAGGTGCAATACAATACAATGATATCCTCTTCCCATCTTCTATCCCCTCCTCTATACAGTATGTACAATATAAGTACTCGCTATAGGTGCAATACAACACAATGATATCCTCTTCCCATCTTCTGCCACTCCTCTATACAGTATGTACAATGTAAGTACTCGCTATAGGTGCAATACAACACAATGATATCCTCTTCCCATCTTCTGCCCCTCCTCTATGCAGTATGTACAATATAAGTCCTCGCTATAGGTGCAATACAACACAATGCTATCCTCTTCCTATCTTCTGCCCCTCCTCTATACAGTATGTACAATATAAGTACTCGCTATAGGTGCAATACAACACAATGCTATCCTCTTCCCATCTTCTGCCCCTCCTCTATACAGTATGTACAATGTAAGTACTCGCTATAGGTGCAATACAACACAATGATATCCTCTTCCCATCTTCTGCGCCTCCTCTATACAGTATGTACAATATAAGTCCTCTTTATAGGTGCAATACAACACAATGCTATCCTCTTCCCATCTTCTGCCCCTCCTCTATACAGTATGTACAATATAAGTCCTCGCTATAGGTGCAATACAACACAATGCTATCCTCTTCCCATCTTCTGCCCCTCCTCTATACAGTATGTACAATATAAGTCCTCGCTATAGGTGCAATACAACACAATGCTATCCTCTTCCCATCTTCTGCCCCTCCTCTATACAGTATGTACAATACAAGTCCTCGCTATAGGTGCAATACAACACAATGCTATCCTCTTCCCATCTTCTGCCCCTCCTCTATACAGTATGTACAATATAAGTCCTCGCTATAGGTGCAATACAACACAATGATATCCTCTTCCCATCTTCTGCCACTCCTCTATACAGTATGTACAATGTAAGTACTCGCTATAGGTGCAATACAACACAATGATATCCTCTTCCCATCTTCTGCCCCTCCTCTATACAGTATGTACAATATAACTACTCACTATAGGTGCAATACAACACAATGATATCCTCTTCCCATCTTCTGACCCTCCTCTATACAGTATGTACAATATAAGTCCTCGCTATAGGTGCAATACAACACAATGATATCCTCTTCCCATCTTCTATCCCCTCCTCTATACAGTATGTACAATATAAGTACTCACTATAGGTGCAATACAACACAATGATATCCTATTCCCATCTTCTGCCCCTCCTCTATACAGTATGTACAATATAAGTCCTCGCTATAGGTGCAATACAACACAATGCTATCCTCTTCCCATCTTCTGCCCCTCCTCTATACAGTATGTACAATATAAGTCCTCGCTATAGGTGCAATAGCGAGGACTTATATTGTACATACTGTATAGAGGAGGGGCAGAAGATGGGAAGAGGATAGCATTGTGTTGTATTGCACCTATAGCGAGGACTTATATTGTACATACTGTATAGAGGAGGGGCAGAAGATGGGAAGAGGATATCATTGTGTTGTATTGCACCTATAGTGAGTACTTATATTGTACATACTGTATAGAGGAGGGGATAGAAGATGGGAAGAGGATATCATTGTGTTGTATTGCACCTATAGCGAGGACTTATATTGTACATACTGTATAGAGGAGGGGCAGAAGATGGGAAGAGGATATCATTGTGTTGTATTGCACCTATAGTGAGTACTTATATTGTACATACTGTATAGAGGAGGGGCAGAAGATGGGAAGAGGATATCATTGTGTTGTATTGCACCTATAGCGAGTACTTACATTGTACATACTGTATAGAGGAGTGGCAGAAGATGGGAAGAGGATATCATTGTGTTGTATTGCACCTATAGCGAGGACTTATATTGTACATACTGTATAGAGGAGGGGCAGAAGATGGGAAGAGGATAGCATTGTGTTGTATTGCACCTATAGCGAGGACTTATGTACAGTATGTACAATATAAGTACTCACTATAGGTGCAATACAACACAATGCTATCCTCTTCCCATCTTCTGCCCCTCCTCTATACAGTATGTACAATATAAGTCCTCGCTATAGGTGCAATACAACACAATGATATCCTCTTCCCAGCTTCTGCCCCTCCTCTATACAGTATGTACAATATAAGTCCTCGCTATAGGTGCAATACAACACAATGATATCCTCTTCCCATCTTCTGCCCCTCCTCTATACAGTATGTACAATATAAGTACTCACTATAGGTGCAATACAACACAATGATATCCTCTTCCCATCTTCTGCCCCTCCTCTATACAGTATGTACAATATAAGTCCTCGCTATAGGTGCAATACAACACAATGATATCCTCTTCCCATCTTCTGCCCCTCCTCTATACAGTATGTACAATATAAGTCCTCGCTATAGGTGCAATACAACACAATGATATCCTCTTCCCATCTTCTGCCCCTCCTCTATACAGTATGTACAATATAAGTCCTCGCTATAGGTGCAATACAACACAATGATATCCTCTTCCCATCTTCTGCCCCTCCTCTATACAGTATGTACAATATAAGTCCTCGCTATAGGTGCAATACAACACAATGCTATCCTCTTCCCATCTTCTGCCCCTCCTCTATACAGTATGTACAATATAAGTCCTCGCTATAGGTGCAATACAACACAATGATATCCTCTTCCCATCTTCTGCCACTCCTCTATACAGTATGTACAATATAAGTCCTCGCTATAGGTGCAATACAACACAATGATATCCTCTTCCCATCTTCTGCCCCTCCTCTATACAGTATGTACAATATAAGTCCTCGCTATAGGTGCAATACAACACAATGCTATCCTCTTCCCATCTTCTGCCCCTCCTCTATACAGTATGTACAATATAAGTCCTCTTTATAGGTGCAATACAACACAATGCTATCCTCTTCCCATCTTCTATCCCCTCCTCTATACAGTATGTACAATATAAGTACTCGCTATAGGTGCAATACAACACAATGATATCCTCTTCCCATCTTCTGCCACTCCTCTATACAGTATGTACAATGTAAGTACTCGCTATAGGTGCAATACAACACAATGATATCCTCTTCCCATCTTCTGCCCCTCCTCTATACAGTATGTACAATATAAGTCTTCGCTATAGGTGCAATACAACACAATGCTATCCTCTTCCTATCTTCTGCCCCTCCTCTATACAGTATGTACAATATAAGTACTCGCTATAGGTGCAATACAACACAATGATATCCTCTTCCCATCTTCTGCCCCTCCTCTATACAGTATGTACAATGTAAGTACTCGCTATAGGTGCAATACAACACAATGATATCCTCTTCCCATCTTCTGCCCCTCCTCTATACAGTATGTACAATATAAGTACTCACTATAGGTGCAATACAACACAATGATATCCTCTTCCCATCTTCTGCCCCTCCTCTATACAGTATGTACAATATAAGTCCTCGCTATAGGTGCAATACAACACAATGCTATCCTCTTCCTATCTTCTGCCCCTCCTCTATACAGTATGTACAATATAAGTCCTCGCTATAGGTGCAATACAACACAATGCTATCCTCTTCCCATCTTCTGCCCCTCCTCTATACAGTATGTACAATATAAGTCCTCTTTATAGGTGCAATACAACACAATGCTATCCTCTTCCCATCTTCTGCCCCTCCTCTATACAGTATGTACAATATAAGTCCTCGCTATAGGTGCAATACAACACAATGCTATCCTCTTCCCATCTTCTGCCCCTCCTCTATACAGTATGTACAATATAAGTCCTCGCTATTGGTGCTATACAACACAATGATATCCTCTTCCCATCTTCTGCCCCTCCTCTATACAGTATGTACAATATAAGTCCTCGCTATAGGTGCAATACAACACAATGATATCCTCTTCCCATCTTCTGCCACTCCTCTATACAGTATGTACAATATAAGTCCTCGCTATAGGTGCAATACAACACAATGATATCCTCTTCCCATCTTCTATCCCCTCCTCTATACAGTATGTGCAATATAAGTACTCGCTATAGGTGAAATACAACACAATGATATCCTCTTTCCAATTTCTACCACTCCTCTATACAGTATGTACAATGTAAGCACTCGCTATAGGTGAAATACAACACAATGATATCCTCTTCCCATATTCTGCCCCTCCTCTATACAGTATGTACAATATAAGTACTCACTATAGGTGCAATACAACACAATGATATCCTCTTCCCATCTTCTATCCCCTCCTCTATACAGTATGTACAATATAAGTACTCGCTATAGGTGCAATACAACACAATGATATCCTCTTCCCATCTTCTATCCCCTCCTCTATACAGTATGTACAATATAAGTCCTCGCTATAGGTGCTATACAACACAATGCTATCCTCTTCCCATCTTCTGCCCCTCCTCTATACAGTATGTACAATATAAGTCCTCGCTATTGGTGCTATACAACACAATGATATCCTCTTCCCATCTTCTGCCCCTCCTCTATACAGTATGTACAATATAAGTCCTCGCTATAGGTGCAATACAACACAATGATATCCTCTTCCCATCTTCTGCCCCTCCTCTATACAGTATGTACAATATAAGTACTCACTATAGGTGCAATACAACACAATGCTATCCTCTTCCCATCTTCTATCCCCTCCTCTATACAGTATGTACAATATAAGTACTCACTATAGGTGCAATACAACACAATGATATCCTCTTCCCATCTTCTGCCCCTCCTCTATACAGTATGTACAATATAAGTCCTCGCTATAGGTGCAATACAACACAATGCTATCCCCTTCCCATCTTCTGCCCCTCCTCTATACAGTATGTACAATATAAGTCCTCGCTATAGGTGCAATACAACACAATGATATCCTCTTCCCATCTTCTATCCCCTCCTCTATACAGTATGTACAATATAAGTCCTCGCTATAGGTGCAATACAACACAATGATATCCTCTTCCCATCTTCTGCCCCTCCTCTATACAGTATGTACAATATAAGTCCTCGCTATAGGTGCAATACAACACAATGCTATCCTCTTCCCATCTTCTGCCCCTCCTCTATACAGTATGTACAATATAAGTCCTCTTTATAGGTGCAATACAACACAATGCTATCCTCTTCCCATCTTCTGCCCCTCCTCTATACAGTATGTACAATATAAGTCCTCGCTATAGGTGCAATACAACACAATGCTATCCTCTTCCCATCTTCTGCCCCTCCTCTATACAGTATGTACAATATAAGTCCTCGCTATTGGTGCTATACAACACAATGATATCCTCTTCCCATCTTCTGCCCCTCCTCTATACAGTATGTACAATATAAGTCCTCGCTATAGGTGCAATACAACACAATGATATCCTCTTCCCATCTTCTGCCACTCCTCTATACAGTATGTACAATATAAGTCCTCGCTATAGGTGCAATACAACACAATGATATCCTCTTCCTATCTTCTGCCCCTCCTCTATACAGTATGTACAATATAAGTACTCGCTATAGGTGCAATACAACACAATGATATCCTCTTCCCATCTTCTGCCCCTCCTCTATACAGTATGTACAATGTAAGTACTCGCTATAGGTGCAATACAACACAATGATATCCTCTTCCCATCTTCTGCCCCTCCTCTATACAGTATGTACAATATAAGTACTCACTATAGGTGCAATACAACACAATGATATCCTCTTCCCATCTTCTGCCCCTCCTCTATACAGTATGTACAATATAAGTCCTCGCTATAGGTGCAATACAACACAATGCTATCCTCTTCCTATCTTCTGCCCCTCCTCTATACAGTATGTACAATATAAGTCCTCGCTATAGGTGCAATACAACACAATGCTATCCTCTTCCCATCTTCTGCCCCTCCTCTATACAGTATGTACAATATAAGTCCTCGCTATTGGTGCTATACAACACAATGATATCCTCTTCCCATCTTCTGCCCCTCCTCTATACAGTATGTACAATATAAGTCCTCGCTATAGGTGCAATACAACACAATGATATCCTCTTCCCATCTTCTGCCCCTCCTCTATACAGTATGTACAATATAAGTACTCACTATAGGTGCAATACAACACAATGCTATCCTCTTCCCATCTTCTGCCCCTCCTCTATACAGTATGTACAATATAAGTCCTCGCTATAGGTGCAATACAACACAATGATATCCTCTTCCCATCTTCTGCCCCTCCTCTATACAGTATGTACAATATAAGTCCTCGCTATAGGTGCAATACAACACAATGATATCCTCTTCCCATCTTCTGCCCCTCCTCTATACAGTATGTACAATATAAGTCCTCGCTATAGGTGCAATACAACACAATGATATCCTCTTCCCATCTTCTGCCCCTCCTCTATACAGTATGTACAATATAAGTACTCACTATAGGTGCAATACAACACAATGATATCCTCTTCCCATCTTCTGCCCCTCCTCTATACAGTATGTACAATATAAGTCCTCGCTATAGGTGCAATACAACACAATGCTATCCTCTTCCCATCTTCTGCCCCTCCTCTATACAGTATGTACAATATAAGTCCTCGCTATAGGTGCAATACAACACAATGCTATCCTCTTCCCATCTTCTGCCCCTCCTCTATACAGTATGTACAATATAAGTCCTCTTTATAGGTGCAATACAACACAATGCTATCCTCTTCCCATCTTCTGCCCCTCCTCTATACAGTATGTACAATATAAGTCCTCGCTATAGGTGCAATACAACACAATGCTATCCTCTTCCCATCTTCTGCCCCTCCTCTATACAGTATGTACAATATAAGTCCTCGCTATTGGTGCTATACAACACAATGATATCCTCTTCCCATCTTCTGCCCCTCCTCTATACAGTATGTACAATATAAGTCCTCGCAATAGGTGCAATACAACACAATGATATCCTCTTCCCATCTTCTGCCACTCCTCTATACAGTATGTACAATATAAGTCCTCGCTATAGGTGCAATACAACACAATGATATCCTCTTCCCATCTTCTATCCCCTCCTCTATACAGTATGTGCAATATAAGTACTCGCTATAGGTGAAATACAACACAATGATATCCTCTTTCAAATTTCTACCACTCCTCTATACAGTATGTACAATGTAAGTACTCGCTATAGGTGCAATACAACACAATGATATCCTCTTCCCATATTCTGCCCCTCCTCTATACAGTATGTACAATATAAGTACTCACTATATTTGCAATACAACACAATGATATCCTCTTCCCATCTTCTATCCCCTCCTCTATACAGTATGTACAATA
Source organism: Bombina bombina (assembly GCF_027579735.1). NCBI lineage: Eukaryota > Metazoa > Chordata > Amphibia > Anura > Bombinatoridae > Bombina > Bombina bombina. The sequence continues at coordinate 75,218 of NW_026511276.1, read as the reverse complement.
TAAGTACTCGCTATAGGTGCAATACAACACAATGATATCCTCTTCCCATCTTCTATCCCCTCCTCTATACAGTATGTACAATATAAGTACTCGCTATAGGTGCAATACAACACAATGATATCCTCTTCCCATCTTCTGCCACTCCTCTATACAGTATGTACAATATAAGTCCTCGCTATAGGTGCTATACAACACAATGCTATCCTCTTCCCATCTTCTGCCCCTCCTCTATACAGTATGTACAATATAAGTCCTCGCTATTGGTGCTATACAACACAATGATATCCTCTTCCCATCTTCTGCCCCTCCTCTATACAGTATGTACAATATAAGTACTCACTATAGGTGCAATACAACACAATGCTATCCTCTTCCCATCTTCTGCCCCTCCTCTATACAGTATGTACAATATAAGTACTCACTATAGGTGCAATACAACACAATGCTATCCTCTTCCCATCTTCTATCCCCTCCTCTATACAGTATGTACAATATAAGTACTCACTATAGGTGCAATACAACACAATGCTATCCTCTTCCCATCTTCTGCCCCTCCTCTATACAGTATGTACAATATAAGTACTCACTATAGGTGCAATACAACACAATGCTATCCTCTTCCCATCTTCTATCCCCTCCTCTATACAGTATGTACAATATAAGTACTCACTATAGGTGCAATACAACACAATGATATCCTCTTCCCATCTTCTGCCCCTCCTCTATACAGTATGTACAATATAAGTCCTCGCTATAGGTGCAATACAACACAATGCTATCCCCTTCCCATCTTCTGCCCCTCCTCTATACAGTATGTACAATATAAGTCCTCGCTATAGGTGCAATACAACACAATGATATCCTCTTCCCATCTTCTATCCCCTCCTCTATACAGTATGTACAATATAAGTACTCACTATAGGTGCAATACAACACAATGATATCCTCTTCCCATCTTCTGCCCCTCCTCTATACAGTATGTACAATATAAGTCCTCGCTATAGGTGCAATACAACACAATGCTATCCCCTTCCCATCTTCTGCCCCTCCTCTATACAGTATGTACAATATAAGTCCTCGCTATAGGTGCAATACAACACAATGATATCCTCTTCCCATATTCTGCCCCTCCTCTATACAGTATGTACAATATATGTCCACGCTATAGGTGCAATACAACACAATGCTATCCCCTTCCCATCTTCTGCCCCTCCTCTATACAGTATGTACAATATAAGTCCTCGCTATAGGTGCAATACAACACAATGATATCCTCTTCCCATCTTCTGCCCCTCCTCTATACAGTATGTACAATATAAGTCCTCGCTATAGGTGCAATACAACACAATGCTATCCTCTTCCCATCTTCTGCCCCTCCTCTATACAGTATGTACAATATAAGTCCTCTTTATAGGTGCAATACAACACAATGCTATCCTCTTCCCATCTTCTGCCCCTCCTCTATACAGTATGTACAATATAAGTCCTCGCTATAGGTGCAATACAACACAATGCTATCCTCTTCCCATCTTCTGCCCCTCCTCTATACAGTATGTACAATATAAGTCCTCGCTATTGGTGCTATACAACACAATGATATCCTCTTCCCATCTTCTGCCCCTCCTCTATACAGTATGTACAATATAAGTCCTCGCTATAGGTGCAATACAACACAATGATATCCTCTTCCCATCTTCTGCCACTCCTCTATACAGTATGTACAATATAAGTCCTCGCTATAGGTGCAATACAACACAATGATATCCTCTTCCCATCTTCTATCCCCTCCTCTATACAGTATGTACAATATAAGTACTCGCTATAGGTGCAATACAACACAATGATATCCTCTTTCCAACTTCTACCACTCCTCTATACAGTATGTACAATGTAAGTACTCGCTATAGGTGCAATACAACACAATGATATCCTCTTCCCATCTTCTGCCCCTCCTCTATACAGTATGTACAATATAAGTACTCACTATAGGTGCAATACAACACAATGATATCCTCTTCCCATCTTCTATCCCCTCCTCTATACAGTATGTACAATATAAGTACTCGCTATAGGTGCAATACAACACAATGATATCCTCTTCCCATCTTCTATCCCCTCCTCTATACAGTATGTACAATATAAGTACTCGCTATAGGTGCAATACAACACAATGATATCCTCTTCCCATCTTCTGCCACTCCTCTATACAGTATGTACAATATAAGTCCTCGCTATAGGTGCTATACAACACAATGCTATCCTCTTCCCATCTTCTGCCCCTCCTCTATACAGTATGTACAATATAAGTCCTCGCTATTGGTGCTATACAACACAATGATATCCTCTTCCCATCTTCTGCCCCTCCTCTATACAGTATGTACAATATAAGTCCTCGCTATAGGTGCAATACAACACAATGATATCCTCTTCCCATCTTCTGCCCCTCCTCTATACAGTATGTACAATATAAGTACTCACTATAGGTGCAATACAACACAATGCTATCCTCTTCCCATCTTCTGCCCCTCCTCTATACAGTATGTACAATATAAGTACTCACTATAGGTGCAATACAACACAATGCTATCCTCTTCCCATCTTCTATCCCCTCCTCTATACAGTATGTACAATATAAGTACTCACTATAGGTGCAATACAACACAATGATATCCTCTTCCCATCTTCTGCCCCTCCTCTATACAGTATGTACAATATAAGTCCTCGCTATAGGTGCAATACAACACAATGCTATCCTCTTCCCATCTTCTGCCCCTCCTCTATACAGTATGTACAATATAAGTCCTCGCTATAGGTGCAATACAACACAATGATATCCTCTTCCCATCTTCTATCCCCTCCTCTATACAGTATGTACAATATAAGTCCTCGCTATAGGTGCAATACAACACAATGCTATCCTCTTCCCATCTTCTGCCCCTCCTCTATACAGTATGTACAATATAAGTCCTCTTTATAGGTGCAATACAACACAATGCTATCCTCTTCCCATCTTCTGCCCCTCCTCTATACAGTATGTACAATATAAGTCCTCGCTATAGGTGCAATACAACACAATGATATCCTCTTCCCATCTTCTATCCCCTCCTCTATACAGTATGTACAATATAAGTACTCGCTATAGGTGCAATACAACACAATGCTATCCTCTTCCCATCTTCTATCCCCTCCTCTATACAGTATGTACAATATAAGTCCTCGCTATAGGTGCAATACAACACAATGATATCCTCTTCCCATCTTCTATCCCCTCCTCTATACAGTATGTACAATATAAGTACTCGCTATAGGTGCAATACAACACAATGATATCCTCTTCCCATCTTCTGCCACTCCTCTATACAGTATGTACAATATAAGTCCTCGCTATAGGTGCAATACAACACAATGCTATCCTCTTCCCATCTTCTATCCCCTCCTCTATACAGTATGTACAATATAAGTCCTCGCTATTGGTGCTATACAACACAATGATATCCTCTTCCTATCTTCTGCCCCTCCTCTATACAGTATGTACAATATAAGTCCTCGCTATAGGTGCAATACAACACAATGATATCCTCTTCCCATCTTCTGCCACTCCTCTATACAGTATGTACAATGTAAGTACTCGCTATAGGTGCAATACAACACAATGATATCCTCTTCCCATCTTCTGCCACTCCTCTATACAGTATGTACAATGTAAGTACTCGCTATAGGTGCAATACAACACAATGCTATCCTCTTCCCATCTTCTGCCCCTCCTCTATACAGTATGTACAATATAAGTACTCGCTATAGGTGCAATACAACACAATGATATCCTCTTCCCATCTTCTATCCCCTCCTCTATACAGTATGTACAATATAAGTACTCGCTATAGGTGCAATACAACACAATGATATCCTCTTCCCATCTTCTATCCCCTCCTCTATACAGTATGTACAACATAAGTACTCGCTATTGGTGCAATACAACACTCTCTGACACCTGCTGGACCCTGGAAGTGCCACAGGAGTGAATCTCTCAGGAATCTGTTTAGCTTCTTACAACTTTACCCTGAAGCAGAGATGTGACAACACAAACATGACTGGGAATTTAATGACATGGCTGAACAGAGAGAACATGACAAAATCTTAAGTAGAACTTCCTCTTCCATAAACTGTATGGAGATGAATATGAAACTACTATGCCAGAGGTACTTTTTCCCTCTTACAATTGCCACAATATTCCATGGTGCATCACCCGCATGTTGGAGAGGACGTGGTAGAATATGGTGGCTGTTCCCAGATTCACTCATACAGGCTTACAATAATAAGCAACAGAAATAGAAAAAGTATTAGGAATTAAACAGCCGACCGGACCTTATTCCTTTTCAATAACTTACCACTTATAAAATGCAAGATACTATTTTAATCACTGATCATTTAGATTAACTGCACCAAATCCCTAAAATTTTTTATCACTAAACATTTAGGGAACTTGCTTTGGGAGGAGTATAACCTGTCACATTAACAACTATTACCGCATACAGGGTAGAGATTATACGGTTGGGACTGTGAGGAAGTAAAACACATACATTTCTTTCTTCTTACTATAGATAATTGTATCTAAACTGTGTAGTTTTACTTTAACTTATGTATAACGTTGTACCTTCTGTTACAAACTGCTATTTGTAACTGGCCCTTTAAATGGAAAATTGCCCTGCTTCCCTGGATTTTGGAGAAGCCTATTTGCCAGCCTCCTTCCACATGACTATGGCCCCTGGAAGATTGTGCCCCTGAAAACATATTAACTTTTATTGGGTGTGTATGGCCCTTTAAGAACCGTCTGGGGACATATTGTGACTTTGGTGAACAATGCCCCTTTAAGACTATGTCCCCAGACCTGTGAAATGACTTGTCCCTGGCTTTCTCCCACTTGGTTCAGTTTCATTGTGTGCCATTAAGTGCTATGTGACAGACCCTTCGGTCAGAACTACAGAGATAACTTTGTTCAGCTTCAAGAAGCATTCTAAATACAAGTTTGCTGGGATCAGCTCTAATTAAGTTTAGTGATAAAACATTCCCATTGTCTAATCAGACTTCTAGTAGTGATAAGGTGGACTGCATTGTTTTATTGTGTGTAAAATGTTATCTGCTGAAGTAATGTTGTGGCCTGTCAAAGGGAGTGTCTCTATCTAATATCAAATGTGTGATGGGGGATTTTATGCCTCCCCCTGAGAGTGTCCTGTTTGCATGTAACCTCAATAAAAAGCAGGCTGTGTGCTCCAGCACTTCAGACCTATGTTGACCCTCTAACTTGAAGCATTGACTCATGTTTGTAGGGGACAGCTTATAATCACTACAGGGATTGCTATGCTCTTCATACTCCCTTAGCTACAGGGATTGCTACAGAAGGAAGAGGTTCACCTACTGGAGCCTGGTCATAGGTCCAGGGCGCAGAGCAGACGGCGAGATACCAGCCCAGCAGCGGTGGTTCATAGAGTCTGCATTACTTATGGTGGCTACGCAGCAGTTATAGAGTGTCCACGGTGCTGCTGCTCCTTTGGTGAGCGCTAGGAGCATCCTTTTCTACGGTCCAACTACCAGCCAGCCTGGAGGCAACCGTAACATTTGGCGGCAGCGGTGGGATCGCGTCCTAGCGCAAGGAGCAGCACCACAACAGCACTGGTATCGTAGGAGAGTAATTGAGGGCAACGCTAGCCACTGCGCAGCGTCCCTACCTACAGCAGCATGGAGCTGACAAGACACTGGTCAGAACCCTGTGAAGAGCACCTCAACCTGATCCGTCGCTATGAGGGCGCTGATTTCGTTCCAGAGGTAAAGAGGCGGCTAGTCCGATATGGTCCAGACCCTGCACAGGAGGTAGTCAGTCGCCTCATCCGGGAATTGGCTACTGAGAACGAAGCGGCACAAGCCTTTGAGCGCCAACTGTGGAGTTTGAGGGTATGGACACCTGGTCTCTCTCCCCAGCCGCAGCATGTTCCACAGGGAGAGGAGAGCAGCGACCTCCCTCCCCAGCGGCAGTATACTGTGCAGAGGGAAGAGACAACCGGTCTCCTTCCCCAACCCCAACCAGAGATACCAGAGGCAGCAGGCCTCATAGACTGGTCCTGGGAGGACCCCCAGCAGGCAGGTGGAGATGGGACCGCAGTCTCTCTACCGGCCCAACAGGGATGCTGGGCAGGCGGCCCAGATCCCCAGCGACAGACCCAGCTACAGGGAGGGGAGAGCATCCACCTCCCTCCCCAGCCGGAGTGTGCCTTCCAGGGAGAGGAGACAACCGGTCTCTCTCCCCAGCCGCAGCATGTTCCACAGGAAGCGGAGAGCATCGACCTCCCTTCCCAACGGCCGCCGGAGTATCAGGAGGAGGTAAGCCAATCTCCCCCTCCCCAGCTAACTCCTAACTTGGGCCCAGGGTTAACAGTGGAAATGTTAACCCCCACTGACCCCCACGTTCCCTTTGCCACCGGGCAGGACTATGCCCCAATTCCCCCAGCAGAAGAGCTGGCATCAGGACAGAGCGCTGCTGGCCTCTGCCCTACAGACCTTGTCCTTGTTACAGGACTGGCCTGCAAACCCCTCACCCCAGCAGAAGCGCTGGCACCAGGGCAGAGTGCCGCTGGCCTCTGCCCCCCAAGTACCATCAGCTATTTGCCCAGCTGCACCAGGAAGGCAGAGGATGCTACACTTTCATCCTATAACCTGGAACCTACAGGCCAGTGCTACTTGTTGTGGGGGGGCTGCTTTGCTGCTAGTGTTTATTTGTGGGTGGGTTGCGAGACTAACTTAGGCACTGACCGACAGAAGGTCAGGTGCTTTGTTAGTCTCCCTCCAAAAGGGGAGATATGTTACAAACTGCTATTTGTAACTGGCCCTTTAAATGGAAAATTGCCCTGCTTCCCTGGATTTTGGAGAAGCCTATTTGCCAGCCTCCTTCCACATGACTATGGCCCCTGGAAGATTGTGCCCCTGAAAACATATTAACTTTTATTGGGTGTGTATGGCCCTTTAAGAACCGTCTGGGGACATATTGTGACTTTGGTGAACAATGCCCCTTTAAGACTATGTCCCCAGACCTGTGAAATGACTTGTCCCTGGCTTTCTCCCACTTGGTTCAGTTTCATTGTGTGCCATTAAGTGCTATGTGACAGACCCTTCAGTCAGAACTACAGAGATAACTTTGTTCAGCTTCAAGAAGCATTCTAAATACAAGTTTGCTGGGATCAGCTCTAATTAGGTTTAGTGATCAACTTTCCCATTGTCTAATCAGACTTCTAGTATTGATAAGGTGGACTGCATTGTTTTATTGTGTGTAATGTTATCTGCTGAAGTAATGTTGTGGCCTGTCAAAGGGAGTGTCTCTCTATCTAATATCAAATGTGTGATGGGGGATTTTATGCCTCCCCCTGAGAGTGTCCTGTTTGCATGTAACCTCAATAAAAAGCAGGCTGTGTGCTCCAGCACTTCAGACCTATGTTGACCCTCTAACTTGAAGCATTGACTCATGTTTGTAGGGGACAGCTTATAATCACTACAGGGATTGCTATGCTCTTCATACTCCCTTAGCTACAGGGATTGCTACAGAAGGAAGAGGTTCGCCTACTGGAGCCTAGTCGTAGGTCCAGGGCGCAGAGCAGACGGCGAGATACCAGCCCAGCAGCGGTGGTTCATAGAGTCTGCATTACTTATGGTGGCTACGCAGCAGTTATAGAGTGTCCACAGTGCTGCTGCTCCTTTGGTGAGCGCTAGGAGCATCCTTTTCTACGGTCCAACTTCCAGCCAGCCTGGAGGCAACCGTAACACCTTCTGATTGTAACATGCTATTATGTGTATGTTTTCTTTACTTATGTATAACGTTGTACCTTCCGATTGTAACATGCTATTATTTGTATGTAGTACTAAGTTTTCTTTTACTTATGTATAACGTTGTACCTTCCGATTATAACATGCTATTATTTGTATGTAGTACTAAGTTTTCTTTTACTTATGTATAGCTCTGTATCTTCTGATTATAACATGCTATTATTTGTATGTAGTACTAAGTTTTCTTTTACTTATGTATAACGTTGTACCTTCCGATTATAACATGCTATTATTTGTATGTAGTACTAAGTTTTCTTTTACTTATGTATAGCGGTGTACCTTCTGAGTGTAACATGCTATTATTTGTATGTAGTACTAAGTTTTCTTTTACTTATGTATAGCGTTGTACCTTCTGAGTGTAACATGCTATTATTTGTATGTAGTACTAAGTTTTCTTTTACTTATGTATATCGTTGTACCTTCTGATTGTAACATGCTATTATGTGTATGTAGTACTAAGTTTTCTTTTACTTATGTATAGCGTTGTACCTTCTGATTGTAACATGCTATTATTTGTATGTAGTACTAAGTTTTCTTTTACTTATGTATAGCGTTGTACCGTCTGATTGTAACATGCTATTATTTGTATGTAGTACTACGTTTTCTTTACGTATGTATAGCGTTGTACCGTCTGATTGTAACATGCTATTATTTGTATGTAGTACTAAGTTTTCTTTTACTTATGTATAGCGTTGTACCGTCTGATTGTAACATGCTATTATGTGTATGTAGTACTAAGTTTTCTTTTACTTATGTATAGCGTTGTACCTTCTGATTGTAACATGCTATTATTTGTATGTAGTACTAAGTTTTCTTTTACTTATGTATAGCGTTGTACCGTCTGATTGTAACATGCTATTATTTGTATGTAGTACTAAGTTTTCTTTACTTATGTATAGCGTTGTACCGTCTGATTGTAACATGCTATTATTTGTATGTAGTACTAAGTTTTCTTTTACTTATGTATAGCGTTGTACCGTCTGATTGTAACATGCTATTGTTTGTATGTAGTACTAAGTTTTCTTTACTTATGTATAGTGGTGTACCTTGTGATTGTAACATGCTATTATTTGTATGTAGTACTAAGTTTTCTTTTACTTATGTATAGCGTTGTACATTCTGATTGTAACATGCTATTATTTGTATGTAGTACTAAGTTTTCTTTTACTTATGTATAGCTATGTACCGTCTGATTGTAACATGCTATTATTTGTATGTAGTACTAAGTTTTCTTTTACTTAAAGGGACACTGTACCCAAAAAATTTCTTTCGTGATTCAGATTGATCATGACATTTTAAGCAACTTTCTAATTTACTCCTATTATCAAATTTTCTTCATTCTCTTGGTATCTTTATTTGAAATGCAAGAATGTAAGTTTAGATGCCGGCCTATTTTTGGTATACAACCTAGGTTGTCCTTGCTGATTGGTGGATAAATTCATCCACCAATAAAAAAGTGCTGTCCAGAGTACTGAAACCAAGAAAAAGCTTAGCTGCCTTCTTTTTCAAAAAATGATAGCAAGAGAACAAAGAAAAATTGATAATAGGAGTAAATTAGAAAGTTGCTTAAAATTGCATGCTCTTTCTGAATTACAGAAGAAAAAATATGAGTACAGTGTCCCTTTAAGTATAGCGTTGTACCTTCTGATTGTAACATGCTATTATTTGTATGTAGTACTAAGTTTTCTTTTACTTATGTATAGCTCTGTACCTTCTGATTGTAACATGCTATTATTTGTATGTAGTACTAAGTTTTCTTTTACTTATGTATAGCGTTGTACCTTCTGAGTGTAACATGCTATTATTTGTATGTAGTACTAAGTTTTCTTTTACTTATGTATAGTGTTGTACCTTCTGATTGTAACATGCTATTATTTGTATGTAGTACTAAGTTTTCTTTTACTTATGTATAGCGTTGTACCTTCTGAGTGTAACATGCTATTATTTGTATGTAGTACTAAGTTTTCTTTTACTTATGTATAGCGTTGTACCTTCTGATTGTAACATGCTATTATTTGTATGTAGTACTAAGTTTTCTTTTACTTATGTATAGCGTTGTACCTTCTGATTGTAACATGCTATTATTTGTATGTAGTACTAAGTTTTCTTTTACTTATGTATAGCGTTGTACCTTCTGATTGTAACATGCTATTATTTGTATGTAGTACTAAGTTTTCTTTTACTTATGTATAGCGTTGTACCGTCTGATTGTAACATGCTATTATTTGTATGTAGTACTAAGTTTTCTTTTACTTATGTATAGCGTTGTACCTTCTGATTGTAACATGCTATTATTTGTATGTAGTACTAAGTTTTCTTTTACTTATGTATAGCGTTGTACCGTCTGATTGTAACATGCTATTATTTGTATGTAGTACTAAGTTTTCTTTTACTTATGTATAGCGTTGTACCTTCTGATTGTAACATGCTATTATTTGTATGTAGTACTAAGTTTTCTTTTACTTATGTATAGCTATGTACCTTCTGATTGTAACATGCTATTATTTGTATGTAGTACTAAGTTTTCTTTTACTTATGTATATCGTTGTACCGTCTGATTGTAACATGCTATTATGTGTATGTAGTACTAAGTTTTCTTTTACTTATGTATAGCTCTGTACCTTCTGATTGTAACATGCTGTTATTTGTATGTAGTACTAAGTTTTCTTTTACTTATGTATAGCGTTGTACCTTCTGATTGTAACATGCTATTATTTGTATGTAGTACTAAGTTTTCTTTTACTTATGTATAGCGGTGTACCTTCTGAGTGTAACATGCTATTATTTGTATGTAGTACTAAGTTTTCTTTTACTTATGTATAGCGTTGTACCTTCTGATTGTAACATGCTATTATTTGTATGTAGTACTAAGTTTTCTTTTACTTATGTATAGCGTTGTACCTTCTGATTGTAACATGCTATTATTTGTATGTAGTACTAAGTTTTCTTTTACTTATGTATAGCGTTGTACCTTCTGATTGTAACATGCTATTATTTGTATGTAGTACTAAGTTTTCTTTTACTTATGTATAGCGTTGTACCGTCTGATTGTAACATGCTATTATTTGTATGTAGTACTAAGTTTTCTTTACTTATGTATAGCGTTGTACCGTCTGATTGTAACATGCTATTATTTGTATGTAGTACTAAGTTTTCTTTTACTTATGTATAGCGTTGTACCGTCTGATTGTAACATGCTATTGTTTGTATGTAGTACTAAGTTTTCTTTACTTATGTATAGTGGTGTACCTTGTGATTGTAACATGCTATTATTTGTATGTAGTACTAAGTTTTCTTTTACTTATGTATAGCGTTGTACATTCTGATTGTAACATGCTATTATTTGTATGTAGTACTAAGTTTTCTTTTACTTATGTATAGCTATGTACCGTCTGATTGTAACATGCTATTATTTGTATGTAGTACTAAGTTTTCTTTTACTTAAAGGGACACTGTACCCAAAAAATTTCTTTCGTGATTCAGATTGATCATGACATTTTAAGCAACTTTCTAATTTACTCCTATTATCAAATTTTCTTCATTCTCTTGGTATCTTTATTTGAAATGCAAGAATGTAAGTTTAGATGCCGGCCTATTTTTGGTATACAACCTAGGTTGTCCTTGCTGATTGGTGGATAAATTCATCCACCAATAAAAAAGTGCTGTCCAGAGTACTGAAACCAAGAAAAAGCTTAGCTGCCTTCTTTTTCAAAAAATGATAGCAAGAGAACAAAGAAAAATTGATAATAGGAGTAAATTAGAAAGTTGCTTAAAATTGCATGCTCTTTCTGAATTACAGAAGAAAAAATATGAGTACAGTGTCCCTTTAAGTATAGCGTTGTACCTTCTGATTGTAACATGCTATTATTTGTATGTAGTACTAAGTTTTCTTTTACTTATGTATAGCTCTGTACCTTCTGATTGTAACATGCTATTATTTGTATGTAGTACTAAGTTTTCTTTTACTTATGTATAGCGTTGTACCTTCTGAGTGTAACATGCTATTATTTGTATGTAGTACTAAGTTTTCTTTTACTTATGTATAGTGTTGTACCTTCTGATTGTAACATGCTATTATTTGTATGTAGTACTAAGTTTTCTTTTACTTATGTATAGCGTTGTACCTTCTGAGTGTAACATGCTATTATTTGTATGTAGTACTAAGTTTTCTTTTACTTATGTATAGCGTTGTACCTTCTGATTGTAACATGCTATTATTTGTATGTAGTACTAAGTTTTCTTTTACTTATGTATAGCGTTGTACCTTCTGATTGTAACATGCTATTATTTGTATGTAGTACTAAGTTTTCTTTTACTTATGTATAGCGTTGTACCTTCTGATTGTAACATGCTATTATTTGTATGTAGTACTAAGTTTTCTTTTACTTATGTATAGCGTTGTACCGTCTGATTGTAACATGCTATTATTTGTATGTAGTACTAAGTTTTCTTTTACTTATGTATAGCGTTGTACCTTCTGATTGTAACATGCTATTATTTGTATGTAGTACTAAGTTTTCTTTTACTTATGTATAGCGTTGTACCGTCTGATTGTAACATGCTATTATTTGTATGTAGTACTAAGTTTTCTTTTACTTATGTATAGCTCTGTACCTTCTGATTGTAACATGCTATTATTTGTATGTAGTACTAAGTTTTCTTTTACTTATGTATAGCGTTGTACCTTCTGAGTGTAACATGCTATTATTTGTATGTAGTACTAAGTTTTCTTTTACTTATGTATAGTGTTGTACCTTCTGATTGTAACATGCTATTATTTGTATGTAGTACTAAGTTTTCTTTTACTTATGTATAGCGTTGTACCTTCTGAGTGTAACATGCTATTATTTGTATGTAGTACTAAGTTTTCTTTTACTTATGTATAGCGTTGTACCTTCTGATTGTAACATGCTATTATTTGTATGTAGTACTAAGTTTTCTTTTACTTATGTATAGCGTTGTACCTTCTGATTGTAACATGCTATTATTTGTATGTAGTACTAAGTTTTCTTTTACTTATGTATAGCGTTGTACCTTCTGATTGTAACATGCTATTATTTGTATGTAGTACTAAGTTTTCTTTTACTTATGTATAGCGTTGTACCGTCTGATTGTAACATGCTATTATTTGTATGTAGTACTAAGTTTTCTTTTACTTATGTATAGCGTTGTACCTTCTGATTGTAACATGCTATTATTTGTATGTAGTACTAAGTTTTCTTTTACTTATGTATAGCGTTGTACCGTCTGATTGTAACATGCTATTATTTGTATGTAGTACTAAGTTTTCTTTTACTTATGTATAGCGTTGTACCTTCTGATTGTAACATGCTATTATTTGTATGTAGTACTAAGTTTTCTTTTACTTATGTATAGCTATGTACCTTCTGATTGTAACATGCTATTATTTGTATGTAGTACTAAGTTTTCTTTTACTTATGTATATCGTTGTACCGTCTGATTGTAACATGCTATTATGTGTATGTAGTACTAAGTTTTCTTTTACTTATGTATAGCTCTGTACCTTCTGATTGTAACATGCTGTTATTTGTATGTAGTACTAAGTTTTCTTTTACTTATGTATAGCGTTGTACCTTCTGATTGTAACATGCTATTATTTGTATGTAGTACTAAGTTTTCTTTTACTTATGTATAGCGGTGTACCTTCTGAGTGTAACATGCTATTATTTGTATGTAGTACTAAGTTTTCTTTTACTTATGTATAGCGTTGTACCTTCTGATTGTAACATGCTATTATTTGTATGTAGTACTAAGTTTTCTTTTACTTATGTATAGCGTTGTACCTTCTGATTGTAACATGCTATTATTTGTATGTAGTACTAAGTTTTCTTTTACTTATGTATAGCGTTGTACCTTCTGATTGTAACATGCTATTATTTGTATGTAGTACTAAGTTTTCTTTTACTTATGTATAGCGTTGTACCGTCTGATTGTAACATGCTATTATTTGTATGTAGTACTAAGTTTTCTTTTACTTATGTATAGTGTTGTACCTTCTGATTGTAACATGCTATTATTTGTATGTAGTACTAAGTTTTCTTTTACTTATGTATAGCTATGTACCTTCTGATTGTAACATGCTATTATTTGTATGTAGTACTAAGTTTTCTTTTACTTATGTATAGCGGTGTACCTTCTGATTGTAACATGCTATTATTTGTATGTAGTACTAAGTTTTCTTTTCCTTATGTATAGCGATGTACCTTCTGATTGTAACATGCTATTATTTGTATGTAGTACTAAGTTTTCTTTTACTTATGTATATCGTTGTACCTTCTGATTGTAACATGCTATTATGTGTATGTAGTACTAAGTTTTCTTTTACTTATGTATAGCTCTGTACCTTCTGATTGTAACATGCTGTTATTTGTATGTAGTACTAAGTTTTCTTTTACTTATGTATAGCGTTGTACCTTCTGATTGTAACATGCTATTATTTGTATGTAGTACTAAGTTTTCTTTTACTTATGTATAGCGGTGTACCGTCTGATTGTAACATGCTATTATTTGTATGTAGTACTAAGTTTTCTTTTACTTATGTTTATCGTTGTACCTTCTGATTGTAACATGCTATTATGTGTATGTAGTACTAAGTTTTCTTTTACTTATGTATAGCTCTGTACCTTCTGATTGTAACATGCTATTATTTGTATGTAGTACTAAGTTTTCTTTTACTTATGTATAGCTCTGTACCTTCTGATTGTAACATGCTATTATTTGTATGTAGTACTAAGTTTTCTTTTACTTATGTATAGCGGTGCACCTTCTGATTGTAACATGCTATTATTTGTATGTAGTACTAAGTTTTCTTTTACTTATGTATAGCGGTGTACCTTCTGATTGTAACATGCTATTATTTGTATGTAGTACTAAGTTTTCTTTTACTTATGTATAGCGGTGTACCTTCTGATTGTAACATGCTATTATTTGTATGTAGTACTAAGTTTTCTTTTACTTATGTATAACGTTGTACCTTCTGATTGTAACATGCTATTATGTGTATGTAGTACTAAGTTTTCTTTTACTTATGTATAGTGTTGTACCTTCTGATTGTAACGTGCTATTATTTGTATGTAGTACTAAGTTTTCTTTTACTTATGTATAGCGTTGTACCGTCTGATTGTAACATGCTATTATTTGTATGTAGTACTAAGTTTTCTTTTACTTATGTATAGCGTTGTACCTTGTGATTGTAACATGCTATTATTTGTATGTAGTACTAAGTTTTCTTTTACTTATGTATATCGTTGTACCGTCTGATTGTAACATGCTATTATTTGTATGTAGTACTAAGTTTTCTTTTACTTATGTATATCGTTGTACCGTCTGATTGTAACATGCTATTATTTGTATGTAGTACTAAGTTTTCTTTTACTTATGTATAGCTCTGTACCTTCTGATTGTAACATGCTATTATTTGTATGTAGTACTACGTTTTCTATACTTATGTATAGCGTTGTACCTTGTGATTGTAACATGCTATTATTTGTATGTAGTACTAAGTTTTCTTTTACTTAAAGGGACACTGTACCCAAAAATTTTCTTTTGTGATTCAGATTGATCATGACATTTTAAGCAACTTTCTAATTTACTCCTATTATCAAATTTTCTTCATTCTCTTGGTATCTTTATTTGAAATGCAAGAATGTAAGTTTAGATGCCGGCCTATTTTTGGTATACAACCTAGGTTGTCCTTGCTGATTGGTGGATAAATTCATCCACCAATAAAAAAGTGCTGTCCAGAGTACTGAAACCAAGAAAAAGCTTAGATGCCTTCTTTTTCAAAAAATGATAGCAAGAGAACAAAGAAAAATTGATAATAGGAGTAAAATAGAAAGTTGCTTAAAATTGCATGCTCTTTCTGAATTACAGAAGAAAAAATATGAGTACAGTGTCCCTTTAAGTATAGCGTTGTACCTTCTGATTGTAACATGCTATTATTTGTATGTAGTACTAAGTTTTCTTTTACTTATGTATATCGTTGTACCTTCTGATTGTAACATGCTATTATTTGTATGTAGTACTAAGTTTTCTTTTACTTATGTATAGTGTTGTACCTTCTGATTGTAACATGCTATTATTTGTATGTAGTACTAAGTTTACTTTTACTTATGTTTATCGTTGTACCTTGTGATTGTAACATGCTATTATTTGTATGTAGTACTAAGTTTTCTTTTACTTATGTATAGCTATGTACCTTCTGATTGTAACATGCTATTATTTGTATGTAGTACTAAGTTTTCTTTTACTTATGTATAGCGTTGTACCTTCTGAGTGTAACATGCTGTTATTTGTATGTAGTACTAAGTTTTCTTTTACTTATGTATAGCGGTGTACCTTCTGATTGTAACATGCTATTATTTGTATTTAGTACTAAGTTTTCTTTTACTTATGTATAGCGTTGTACCTTCTGAGTGTAACATGCTGTTATTTGTATGTAGTACTAAGTTTTCTTTTACTTATGTATAACGTATCTTCTGATTGTAACATGCTGTTATTTGTATGTATTACTAAGTTTTCTTTTACTTATGTATAGCGTTGTACCTTCTGATTGTAACATGCTATTATTTGTATGTAGTACTAAGTTTTCTTTTACTTATGTATAGTGGTGTACCTTGTGATTGTAACATGCTATTATTTGTATGTAGTACTAAGTTTTCTTTTACTTATGTATAGCGGTGTACCTTGTGATTGTAACATGCTATTATTTGTATGTAGTACTAAGTTTTCTTTTACTTATGTATAGCGTTGTACCGTCTGATTGTAACATGCTATTATTTGTATGTAGTACTAAGTTTTCTTTTACTTATGTATAGTGTTGTACCGTCTGATTGTAACATGCTATTATTTGTATGTAGTACTAAGTTTTCTTTTACTTATGTATAGCGTTGTACCGTCTGATTGTAACATGCTATTATTTGTATGTAGTACTAAGTTTTCTTTTACTTATGTATATCGTTGTACCTTCTGATTGTAACATGCTATTATTTGTATGTAGTACTAAGTTTTCTTTTACTTATGTATAGTGTTGTACCTTCTGATTGTAACATGCTATTATTTGTATGTAGTACTAAGTTTTCTTTTACTTATGTATAGCGTTGTACCGTCTGATTGTAACATGCTATTATTTGTATGTAGTACTAAGTTTTCTTTTACTTATGTATAGTGTTGTACCTTCTGATTGTAACATGCTATTATTTGTATGTAGTACTAAGTTTTCTTTTACTTATGTATAGCGTTGTACCGTCTGATTGTAACATGCTATTATTTGTATGTAGTACTAAGTTTTCTTTTACTTATGTATAGCTCTGTACCTTCTGATTGTAACATGCTATTATTTGTATGTAGTACTAAGTTTTCTTTACTTATGTATAACGTTGTACCTTCTGATTGTAACATGCTATTATTTGTATGTAGTACTAAGTTTTCTTTTACTTATGTATAGCGTTGTACCTTCTGAGTGTAACATGCTATTATTTGTATGTAGTACTAAGTTTTCTTTTACTTATGTATATCGTTGTACCTTCTGATTGTAACATGCTATTATGTGTATGTAGTACTAAGTTTTCTTTTACTTATGTATAGCGTTGTACCTTCTGATTGTAACATGCTATTATTTGTATGTAGTACTAAGTTTTCTTTTACTTATGTATAGCGTTGTACCGTCTGATTGTAACATGCTATTATTTGTATGTAGTACTAAGTTTTCTTTTACTTATGTATAGCGTTGTACCGTCTGATTGTAACATGCTATTATTTGTATGTAGTACTAAGTTTTCTTTACTTATGTATAGCGTTGTACCTTGTGATTGTAACATGCTATTATTTGTATGTAGTACTAAGTTTTCTTTTACTTAAAGGGACACTGTACCCAAAAAATTTCTTTCGTGATTCAGATTGATCATGACATTTTAAGCAACTTTCTAATTTACTCCTATTATCAAATTTTCTTCATTCTCTTGGTATCTTTATTTGAAATGCAAGAATGTAAGTTTAGATGCCGGCCTATTTTTGGTATACAACCTAGGTTGTCCTTGCTGATTGGTGGATAAATTCATCCACCAATAAAAAAGTGCTGTCCAGAGTACTGAAACCAAGAAAAAGCTTAGCTGCCTTCTTTATCAAAAAATGATAGCAAGAGAACAAAGAAAAATTGATAATAGGAGTAAATTAGAAAGTTGCTTAAAATTGCATGCTCTTTCTGAATTACAGAAGAAAAAATATGAGTACAGTGTCCCTTTAAGTATAGCGTTGTACCTTCTGATTGTAACATGCTATTATTTGTATGTAGTACTAAGTTTTCTTTTACTTATGTTTATCGTTGTACCTTCTGATTGTAACATGCTATTATTTGTATGTAGTACTAAGTTTTCTTTTACTTATGTATAGCTCTGTACCTTCTGATTGTAACATGCTATTATTTGTATGTAGTACTAAGTTTTCTTTTACTTATGTATAGTGTTGTACCTTCTGATTGTAACATGCTATTATTTGTATGTAGTACTAAGTTTTCTTTTACTTATGTATAGTGTTGTACCGTCTGATTGTAACATGCTATTATTTGTATGTAGTACTAAGTTTTCTTTTACTTATGTATAGTGTTGTACCTTCTGATTGTAACATGCTATTATTTGTATGTAGTACTAAGTTTTCTTTTACTTATGTATAGTGTTGTACCGTCTGATTGTAACATGCTATTATTTGTATGTAGTACTAAGTTTTCTTTTACTTATGTATAGTGTTGTACCGTCTGATTGTAACATGCTATTATTTGTATGTAGTATTAAGTTTTCTTTTACTTATGTATAGCGTTGTACCGTCTGATTGCAACATGCTATTATTTGTATGTAGTACTAAGTTTTCTTTTACTTATGTATAGTGTTGTACCTTCTGATTGTAACATGCTATTATTTGTATGTAGTACTAAGTTTTCTTTTACTTAAGTATAGTGTTGTACCTTCCAATTGTAACATGCTATTATTTGTATGTAGTACTAAGTTTTCTTTTACTTATGTATAGTGTTGTACCTTCTGATTGTAACATGCTATTATTTGTATGTAGTACTAAGTTTTCTTTTACTTATGTATAGCTCTGTACCTTCTGATTGTAACATGCTATTATTTGTATGTAGTACTAAGTTTTCTTTTACTTATGTATAGCGATGTACCTTCTGATTGTAACATGCTATTATTTGTATGTAGTACTAAGTTTTCTTTTACTTATGTATAGCGGTGCACCATCTGATTGTAACATGCTATTATTTGTATGTAGTACTAAGTTTTCTTTTACTTATGTATAGCGGTGTACCTTCTGATTGTAACATGCTATTATTTGTATGTAGTACTAAGTTTTCTTTTACTTATGTATAGCGATGTACCTTCTGATTGTAACATGCTATTATTTGTATGTAGTACTAAGTTTTCTTTTACTTATGTATAACGTTGTACCTTCTGATTGTAACATGCTATTATGTGTATGTAGTACTAAGTTTTCTTTTACTTATGTATAGTGTTGTACCTTCTGATTGTAACGTGCTATTATTTGTATGTAGTACTAAGTTTTCTTTTACTTATGTATAGCGTTGTACCGTCTGATTGTAACATGCTATTATTTGTATGTAGTACTAAGTTTTCTTTTACTTATGTATAGCGTTGTACCTTGTGATTGTAACATGCTATTATTTGTATGTAGTACTAAGTTTTCTTTTACTTATGTATATCGTTGTACCGTCTGATTGTAACATGCTATTATTTGTATGTAGTACTAAGTTTTCTTTTACTTATGTATATCGTTGTACCGTCTGATTGTAACATGCTATTATTTGTATGTAGTACTAAGTTTTCTTTTACTTATGTATAGCGTTGTACCTTCTGATTGTAACATGCTATTATTTGTATGTAGTACTAAGTTTTCTTTTACTTAAAGGGACACTGTACCCAAAAATTTTCTTTTGTGATTCAGATTGATCATGACATTTTAAGCAACTTTCTAATTTACTCCTATTATCAAATTTTCTTCATTCTCTTGGTATCTTTATTTGAAATGCAAGAATGTAAGTTTAGATGCCGGCCTATTTTTGGTATACAACCTAGGTTGTCCTTGCTGATTGGTGGATAAATTCATCCACCAATAAAAAAGTGCTGTCCAGAGTACTGAAACCAAGAAAAAGCTTAGATGCCTTCTTTTTCAAAAAATGATAGCAAGAGAACAAAGAAAAATTGATAATAGGAGTAAAATAGAAAGTTGCTTAAAATTGCATGCTCTTTCTGAATTACAGAAGAAAAAATATGAGTACAGTGTCCCTTTAAGTATAGCGTTGTACCTTCTGATTGTAACATGCTATTATTTGTATGTAGTACTAAGTTTTCTTTTACTTATGTATAGCTCTGTATCTTCTGATTGTAACATGCTATTATGTGTATGTAGTACTAAGTTTTCTTTTACTTATGTAGTGTTGTACCTTCTGATTGTAACATGCAATTATTTGTATGTAGTACTAAGTTTTCTTTTACTTATGTATAGCTCTGTATCTTCTGATTGTAACATGCTATTATTTGTATGTAGTACTAAGTTTTCTTTTACTTATGTATAGCTATGTACCTTCTGATTGTAACATGCTATTATATGTATGTAGTACTAAGTTTTCTTTTACTTATGTATAGCTCTGTATCTTCTGATTGTAACATGATATTATTTGTATGTAGTACTAAGTTTTCTTTTACTTATGTATAGCGTTGTACCGTCTGATTGTAACATGCTATTATTTGTATGTAGTACTAAGTTTTCTTTTACTTATGTATAGTGTTGTACCTTCTGATTGTAACATGCTATTATTTGTATGTAGTACTAAGTTTTCTTTTACTTATGTATAACGTTGTATCTTCTGATTGTAACATGCTATTATTTGTATGTAGTACTAAGTTTTCTTTTACTTATGTATAGTGTTGTACCTTCTGATTGTAACATGCTATTATTTGTATGTAGTACTAAGTTTTCTTTTACTTATGTATAGCTCTGTATCTTCTGATTGTAACATGCTATTATTTGTATGTAGTACTAAGTTTTCTTTTACTTATGTATAGCGGTGCACCTTCTGATTGTAACATGCTATTATTTGTATGTAGTACTAAGTTTTCTTTTACTTATGTATAGCGGTGTACCTTCTGATTGTAACATGCTATTATTTGTATGTAGTACTAAGTTTTCTTTTACTTATGTATAGCGGTGCACCTTCTGATTGTAACATGCTATTATTTGTATGTAGTACTAAGTTTTCTTTTACTTATGTATAACGTTGTATCTTCTGATTGTAACATGCTATTATTTGTATGTAGTACTAAGTTTTCTTTTACTTATGTATAACGTTGTATCTTCTGATTGTAACATGCTATTATTTGTATGTAGTACTAAGTTTTCTTTTACTTATGTATAGCGTTGTACCTTCTGAGTGTAACATGCTATTATTTGTATGTAGTACTAAGTTTTCTTTTACTTATGTATATCGTTGTACCTTCTGATTGTAACATGCTATTATTTGTATGTAATACTAAGTTTTCTTTTACTTATGTATAGCGTTGTACCTTCTGATTGTAACATGCTATTATTTGTATGTAGTACTAAGTTTTCTTTTACTTATGTATAGTGGTGTACCTTGTGATTGTAACATGCTATTATTTGTATGTAGTACTAAGTTTTCTTTTACTTATGTATAGCGGTGTACCTTCTGATTGTAACATGCTATTATTTGTATGTAGTACTAAGTTTTCTTTTACTTATGTATAGCGGTGCACCTTCTGATTGTAACATGCTATTATTTGTATGTAGTACTAAGTTTTCTTTTACTTATGTATAGCGTTGTACCGTCTGATTGTAACATGCTATTATTTGTATGTAGTACTAAGTTTTCTTTTACTTATGTATAGCGTTGTACCGTCTGATTGTAACATGCTATTATTTGTATGTAGTACTAAGTTTTCTTTTACTTATGTATAGTGTTGTACCGTCTGATTGTAACATGCTATTATTTGTATGTAGTACTAAGTTTTCTTTTACTTATGTATAGCGTTGTACCGTCTGATTGTAACATGCTATTATTTGTATGTAGTACTAAGTTTTCTTTTACTTATGTATATCGTTGTACCTTCTGATTGTAACATGCTATTATTTGTATGTAGTACTAAGTTTTCTTTTACTTATGTATATCGTTGTACCTTCTGATTGCAACATGCTATTATTTGTATGTAGTACTAAGTTTTCTTTTACTTATGTATAGCGTTGTACCTTCTGATTGTAACATGCTATTATTTGTATGTAGTACTAAGTTTTCTTTTACTTATGTATATCGTTGTACCTTCTGATTGTAACATGCTATTATTTGTATGTAGTACTAAGTTTTCTTTTACTTATGTATAGCGGTGCACCTTCTGATTGTAACATGCTATTATTTGTATGTAGTACTAAGTTTTCTTTTACTTATGTATAGCGGTGCACCTTCTGATTGTAACATGCTATTATTTGTATGTAGTACTAAGTTTTCTTTTACTTATATATAGCGTTGTACCGTCTGATTGTAACACGCTATTATTTGTATGTAGTACTAAGTTTTCTTTTACTTAGGTATAGCGGTGTACCTTCTGATTGTAACATGCTATTATTTGTATGTAGTACTAAGTTTCCTTTTACTTATGTATAGCGTTGTACCGTCTTACAGAAGAAAAAATATGAGTACAGTGTCCCTTTAAGTATAGCGTTGTACCTTCTGATTGTAACATGCTATTATTTGTATGTAGTACTAAGTTTTCTTTTACTTATGTTTATAGTTGTACCTTCTGATTGTAACATGCTATTATTTGTATGTAGTACTAAGTTTTCTTTTACTTATGTATTTTACTTATGTATAGCGTTGTACCGTCTGATTGTAACATGCTATTATTTGTATGTAGTACTAAGTTTTCTTTTACTTAGGTATAGCGGTGTACCTTCTGATTGTAACATGCTATTATTTGTATGTAGTACTAAGTTTTCTTTTACTTATGTATATCGTTGTACCGTCTGATTGTAACATGCTATTATTTGTATGTAGTACTAAGTTTTCTTTTACTTATGTATAACGTTGTACCTTGTGATTGTAACATGCTATTATTTGTATGTAGTACTAAGTTTTCTTTTACTTAAGTATAGTGTTGTACCTTCCAATTGTAACATGCTATTATTTGTATGTAGTACTAAGTTTTCTTTTACTTAAGTATAGTGTTGTACCTTCCAATTGCAACATGCTATTATTTGTATGTAGTACTAAGTTTTCTTTTACTTATGTATAGCGGTGTACCTTCTGATTGTAACATGCTATTATTTGTATGTAGTACTAAGTTTTCTTTTACTTATGTATAGTGTTGTACCTTCTGATTGTAACATGCTATTATTTGTATGTAGTACTAAGTTTTCTTTTACTTATGTATAGCGATGTACCTTGTGATTGTAACATGCTGTTATTTGTATGTAGTACTAAGTTTTCTTTTACTTATGTATAACGTTGTATCTTCTGATTGTAACATGCTATTATTTGTATGTAGTACTAAGTTTTCTTTTACTTATGTATAGCGATGTACCTTCTGAGTGTAACATGCTATTATTTGTATGTAGTACTAAGTTTTCTTTTACTTATGTATAGCTCTGTATCTTCTGATTGTAACATGCTATTATTTGTATGTAGTACTAAGTTTTCTTTTACTTATGTATATCTCTGTATCTTCTGATTGTAACATGCTATTATTTGTATGTAGTACTAAGTTTTCTTTTACTTATGTATAGCGGTGTACCTTCTGATTGTAACATGCTATTATTTGTATGTAGTACTAAGTTTTCTTTTACTTATGTATAGCGGTGTACCTTGTGATTGTAACATGCTATTATTTGTATGTAGTACTAAGTTTTCTTTTACTTATGTATAACGTTGTATCTTCTGATTGTAACATGCTATTATTTGTATGTAGTACTAAGTTTTCTTTTACTTATGTATAGCGGTGTACCTTCTGATTGTAACATGCTATTATTTGTATGTAGTACTAAGTTTTCTTTTACTTATGTATAGCTCTGTACCTTCTGATTGTAACATGCTATTATTTGTATGTAGTACTAAGTTTTCTTTTACTTATGTATAGCGGTGTACCTTCTGATTGTAACATGCTATTATTTGTATGTAGTACTAAGTTTTCTTTTACTTATGTATAGCTCTGTATCTTCTGATTGTAACATGCTATTATTTGTATGTAGCACTAAGTTTTCTTTTACTTATGTATAGTGTTGTACCTTCTGATTGTAACAAGCTATTATTTGTATGTAGTACTAAGTTTTCTTTTACTTATGTATATCGTTGTACCTTCTGATTGTAACATGCTATTATTTGTATGTAGTACTAAGTTTTCTTTTACTTATGTATAGCGATGTACCTTCTGATTGTAACATGCTATTAATTGTATGTAGTACTAAGTTTTCTTTTACTTATGTATAACGTTGTACCTTCTGATTGTAACATGCTATTATTTGTATGTAGTACTAAGTTTTCTTTTACTTATGTATAGCTCTGTATCTTCTGATTGTAACATGCTATTATTTGTATGTAGTACTAAGTTTTCTTTTACTTATGTATAACGGTGTATCTTCTGATTGTAACGTGCTATTATTTGTATGTAGTACTAAGTTTTCTTTTACTTATGTATAGCGGTGTACCTTCTGATTGTAACATGCTATTATTTGTATGTAGTACTAAGTTTTCTTTTACTTATGTATAACGTTGTACCTTCTGATTGTAACATGCTATTATTTGTATGTAGTACTAAGTTTTCTTTTACTTATGTATAACGTTGTACCTTCTGATTGTAACATGCTATTATTTGTATGTAGTACTAAGTTTTCTTTTACTTATGTATAACGTTGTACCTTCTGATTGTAACATGCTATTATTTGTATGTAGTACTAAGTTTTCTTTTACTTATGTATAACGTTGTACCGTCTGATTGCAACATGCTATTATTTGTATGTAGTACTAAGTTTTCTTTTACTTATGTATAGCTCTGTATCTTCTGATTGTAACATGCTATTATTTGTATGTAGTACTAAGTTTTCTTTTACTTATGTATAGCGTTGTACCTTCTGAGTGTAACATGCTATTATTTGTATGTAGTACTAAGTTTTCTTTTACTTAAAGGGACACTGTACCCAAAAATGTTCTTTCGTGATTCAGATTGATCATGACATTTTAAGCAACTTTCTAATTTACTCCTATTATCAAATTTTCTTCATTCTCTTGGTATCTTTATTTGAAATGCAAGAATGTAAGTTTAGATGCCGGCCTATTTTTGGTATACAACCTAGGTTGTCCTTGCTGATTGGTGGATAAATTCATCCACCAATAAAAAAGTGCTGTCCAGAGTACTGAAACCAAAAAAAAGGTTAGATGCCTTCTTTTTCAAAAAATGATAGCAAGAGAACAAAGAAAAATTGATAATAGGAGTAAATTAGAAAGTTGCTTAAAATTGCATGCTCTTTCTGAATTACAGAAGAAAAAATATGAGTACAGTGTCCCTTTAAGTATAGCGTTGTACCTTCTGATTGTAACATGCTATTATTTGTATGTAGTACTAAGTTTTCTTTTACTTATGTATAGCGTTGTACCTTATGATTGTAACATGCTATTATTTGTATGTAGTACTAAGTTTTCTTTTACTTATGTATATCGTTGTACCGTCTGATTGCAACATGCTATTATTTGTATGTAGTACTAAGTTTTCTTTTACTTATGTATAACGTTGTACCTTGTGATTGTAACATGCTATTATTTGTATGTAGTACTAAGTTTTCTTTTACTTATGTATAGCTCTGTATCTTCTGATTGTAACATGCTATTATTTGTATGTAGTACTAAGTTTTCTTTTACTTATGTATAGCTCTGTATCTTCTGATTGTAACATGCTATTATTTGTATGTAGTACTAAGTTTTCTTTTACTTATGTATAGCGGTGTACCTTCTGATTGTAACATGCTATTATTTGTATGTAGTACTAAGTTTTCTTTTACTTATGTATAGTGTTGTACCTTCTGAGTGTAACATGCTATTATTTGTATGTAGTACTAAGTTTTCTTTTACTTATGTATAACTATGTACCTTCTGAGTGTAACATGCTATTATGTGTATGTAGTACTAAGTTTTCTTTTACTTATGTATAGTGTTGTACCTTCTGATTGTAACATGCTATTATTTGTATGTAGTACTAAGTTTTCTTTTACTTATGTATAGCGTTGTACCTTCTGAGTGTAACATGCTATTATTTGTATGTAGTACTAAGTTTTCTTTTACTTATGTATAGTGTTGTACCTTCTGATTGTAACATGCTATTATTTGTATGTAGTACTAAGTTTTCTTTTACTTATGTATACCGTTGTACCTTCTGATTGTAACATGCTATTATTTGTATGTAGTACTAAGTTTTCTTTTACTTATGTATAGCGTTGTACCTTCTGATTGTAACATGCTATTATTTATATGTAGTACTAAGTTTTCTTTTACTTATGTATAGCTCTGTACCTTCTGAGTGTAACATGCTATTATTTGTATGTAGTACTAAGTTTTCTTTTACTTATGTATAGCTCTGTACCTTCTGATTGTAACATGCTATTATTTGTTTGTAGTACTAAGTTTTCTTTTACTTATGTATAGCGGTGTACCTTCTGATTGTAACATGCTATTATTTGTATGTAGTACTAAGTTTTCTTTTACTTATGTATAGCTCTGTATCTTCTGATTGTAACATGCTATTATTTGTATGTAGTACTAAGTTTTCTTTTACTTATGTATAGCTCTGTATCTTCTGATTGTAACATGCTATTATTTGTATGTAGTACTAAGTTTTCTTTTACTTATGTATAGCTCTGTATCTTCTGATTGTAACATGCTATTATTTGTATGTAGTACTAAGTTTTCTATACTTATGTATAGCGTTGTACCTTGTGATTGTAACATGCTATTATTTGTATGTAGTACTAAGTTTTCTTTTACTTATGTATATCGTTGTACCTTCTGATTGTAACATGCTATTATTTGTATGTAGTACTAAGTTTTCTTTTACTTATGTATAGCGATGTACCTTCTGATTGTAACATGCTATTATTTGTATGTAGTACTAAGTTTTCTTTTACTTATGTATAGCGGTGTACCTTCTGAGTGTAACATGCTGTTATTTGTATGTAGTACTAAGTTTTCTTTTACTTATGTATAGCGGTGTACCTTCTGATTGTAACATGCTATTATTTGTATGTAGTACTAAGTTTTCTTTTACTTATGTATAGCGTTGTACCGTCTGATTGTAACATGCTATTATTTGTATGTAGTACTAAGTTTTCTTTTACTTATGTATAGTGTTGTACCTTCTGATTGTAACATGCTATTATTTGTATGTAGTACTAAGTTTTCTTTTACTTATGTATATCGTTGTACCTTCTGATTGTAACATGCTATTATTTGTATGTAGTACTAAGTTTTCTTTTACTTATGTATAGCTCTGTATCTTCTGATTGTAACATGCTATTATTTGTATGTAGTACTAAGTTTTCTTTTACTTATGTATAGTGTTGTACCTTCTGATTGTAACATGCTATTATTTGTATGTAGTACTAAGTTTTCTTTTACTTATGTATAGTGTTGTACCTTCTGATTGTAACATGCTGTTATTTGTATGTAGTACTAAGTTTTCTTTTACTTATGTATAGCGGTGTACCTTCTGATTGTAACATGCTATTATTTGTATGTAGTACTAAGTTTTCTTTTACTTATGTATAGCGATGTACCTTCTGATTGTAACATGCTATTATGTGTATGTAGTACTAAGTTTTCTTTTACTTATGTATAGCGTTGTACCTTCTGATTGTAACATGCTATTATTTGTATGTAGTACTAAGTTTTCTTTTACTTATGTATAGCGGTGTACCTTCTGATTGTAACATGCTATTATTTGTATGTAGTACTAAGTTTTCTTTTACTTATGTATAGCTCTGTATCTTCTGATTGTAACATGCTATTATTTGTATGTAGTACTAAGTTTTCTTTTACTTATGTATAGCGGTGTACCTTCTGATTGTAACATGCTATTATTTGTATGTAGTACTAAGTTTTCTTTTACTTATGTATAGTGTTGTACCTTCTGATTGTAACATGCTATTATTTGTATGTAGTACTAAGTTTTCTTTTACTTATGTATATCGTTGTACCTTCTGATTGTAACATGCTATTATTTGTATGTAGTACTAAGTTTTCTTTTACTTATGTATAGCGTTGTACCTTCTGAGTGTAACATGCTATTATTTGTATGTAGTACTAAGTTTTCTTTTACTTATGTATAGCGGTGTACCTTCTGATTGTAACATGCTATTATTTGTATGTAGTACTAAGTTTTCTTTTACTTATGTATAGCTCTGTACCTTCTGATTGTAACATGCTATTATTTGTATGTAGTACTAAGTTTTCTTTTACTTATGTATATCGTTGTACCGTCTGATTGTAACATGCTATTATTTGTATGTAGTACTAAGTTTTCTTTTACTTATGTATAGCGATGTACCTTGTGATTGTAACATGCTATTATTTGTATGTAGTACTAAGTTTTCTTTTACTTATGTATAGCGATGTACCTTGTGATTGTAACATGCTATTATTTGTATGTAGTACTAAGTTTTCTTTTACTTATGTATAGCGATGTACCTTGTGATTGTAACATGCTATTATTTGTATGTAGTACTAAGTTTTCTTTTACTTATGTATAGCGGTGTACCTTCTGATTGTAACATGCTATTATTTGTATGTAGTACTAAGTTTTCTTTTACTTATGTATAACGTTGTATCTTCTGATTGTAACATGCTATTATTTGTATGTAGTACTAAGTTTTCTTTTACTTATGTATAGTGTTGTACCTTCTGATTGTAACATGCTATTATTTGTATGTAGAACTAAGTTTTCTTTTACTTATGTATAACGTTGTATCTTCTGATTGTAACGTGCTATTATTTGTATGTAGTACTAAGTTTTCTTTTACTTATGTATAGCGTTGTACCGTCTGATTGTAACATGCTATTATTTGTATGTAGTACTAAGTTTTCTTTTACTTATGTATAGTGTTGTACCTTCTGATTGTAACATGCTATTATTTGTATGTAGTACTAAGTTTTCTTTTACTTATGTATAGCGTTGTACCTTCTGATTGTAACATGCTATTATTTGTATGTAGTACTAAGTTTTCTTTTACTTATGTATAGTGTTGTACCTTCTGATTGTAACATGCTATTATTTGTATGTAGTACTAAGTTTTCTTTTACTTATGTATAACGTTGTATCTTCTGATTGTAACATGCTATTATTTGTATGTAGTACTAAGTTTTCTTTTACTTATGTATAGTGTTGTACCTTCTGATTGTAACATGCTATTATTTGTATGTAGAACTAAGTTTTCTTTTACTTATGTATAACGTTGTATCTTCTGATTGTAACGTGCTATTATTTGTATGTAGTACTAAGTTTTCTTTTACTTATGTATAGCGTTGTACCGTCTGATTGTAACATGCTATTATTTGTATGTAGTACTAAGTTTTCTTTTACTTATGTATAGTGTTGTACCTTCTGATTGTAACATGCTATTATTTGTATGTAGTACTAAGTTTTCTTTTACTTATGTATAGCGTTGTACCTTCTGATTGTAACATGCTATTATTTGTATGTAGTACTAAGTTTTCTTTTACTTATGTATAGTGTTGTACCTTCTGATTGTAACATGCTATTATTTGTATGTAGTACTAAGTTTTCTTTCTTTTTCTGTTTTAATAAAAAGGAAATTTATGCTTACCTGATAAATTGATTTCTTCTATGATACGACAAGTCCACGGATTCATCCTTTACTTGTGGGATATTATCCTCCTGCTAACAGGAAGTGGCAAAGAGCACCACAGCAGAGCTGTCTATATAGCTCCTCCCTTGACTCCACCCCCCAGTCATTGGACTGAAGGTACAGGAAGAAAAAGGAGAAACTAAAAGGTGCAGAGGTGACTGAAGTTTTAAACCAAAAAATATAATCTGTCTTAAATTGACAGGGCGGGCTGTGGACTCGTCGTATCATAGAAGAAATCAATTTATCAGGTAAGCATAAATGTCCTTTTCTTCTATAAGATACGACGAGTCCACGGATTCATCCTTTACTTGTGGGATACAATACCAAAGCTACAGGACACGGATGAACGGGAGGGACAAGACAGATACCTAAACAGAAGGCACCACTTCTTGAAGAACTTTTCTCCGAAAAATAGCCTCCGAAGAAGCAAAAGTATCAAATTTGGAAAATTTGGAAAAGGTATGAAGGGAAGACCAAGTTGCAGCCTTACAAATCTGTTCAACAGAAGCATCGTTTTTAAAAGCCCATGTGGAAGCCACCGCTCTAGTAGAATGAGCTGTAATTTTTTCAGGAGGCTGCTGTCCAGCAGTCTCGTATGCCAAACGGATTATGCTTTTCAGCCAAAAAGAAAGAGGTAGCCATAGCTTTTTGACCTCTACGCTTTCCAGAATAGACAACAGAGAAGATGTTTGACGGAAATCCTTGGTTGCTTGCAAGTAAAACTTCAAGGCACGAACCACGTCCAAGTTATGTAACAGACGCTCCTTCTTAGAAGAAGGGTTAGGACACAGAGAAGGAACAACAATTTCCTGATTAATATTCTTATTTGAAACAACCTTAGGAAGGAATCCAGGTTTAGTACGCAAAACCACCTTATCAGAATGGAATATAAGATAAGGCGAGTCGCATTGTAACGCAGATAGCTCAGAAAGTCTTCGAGCAGAAGAGATAGCAACTAAAAACAGAACTTTCCAAGATAGAAGTTTAATATCTATGGAATGCATAGGTTCAAACGGAACCCCTTGAAGAACATTTAGAACTAAATTCAAACTCCATGGCAGAGCAACAGGTTTAAACACAGGCTTAATTCTAACCAAACCCTGACAAAACGACTGAACGTCTGGGACATCTGCCAGACGCTTGTGCAGTAAGATTGACAAAGCAGAAATCTGTCCAAGGAAAGGAACTAGCTGATAACCCCTTCTCCAATCCTTCTTGGAGAAAAGACAAAATCCTAGGAATCCTGATCTTACTCCATGAGTAGCCTTTGGATTTGCACCAATAAAGATATTTACGCCATATCTTATGATAAATTTTCCTAGAGACAGGCTTTCGATGAAAAGGAGGAAACACATAAGCCAGGTTGAACGACCACGGTACTGCTAGAGCATCTATCAGTACTGCTTTAGGATCCCTTGATCTGGACCCGTAACAAGGAAGTTTGGCATTCTGACGAGATGCCATCAGATCCAATTCTGGTGTGCCCCATTGATGAATCAATTTTGCAAACACCTCCGGATGGAGCTCCCACTCCCCCGGATGAAAAGTCTGACGACTTAGAAAATCTGCTTCCCAGTTCTCCACTCCTGGGATATATATTGCTTATAGATGGCAAGAGTGAGTCTCTGCCCATCGAATTATTTTGGAAAACTCTATCATCGCTAGAGAACTCTTTGTTCCCCCTTGATGATTGATATATGCTACAGTCGTGATATTGTCTGACTGTAATCTTATGAATTTGGCCGAAGCCAGCTGAGGCCACGCCTGAAGCGCGTTGAATATCACTCTCAGTTCCAGAATATTTATTGGTAGTAGGGACTCCTCCTGAGTCTACACACTCTGAGCCTTCAGGGAATTCCAGACTGCACCCCAGCCCAAGAGGCTGGCGTCCGTCGTCACTATGCCCCATGCTGGCCTGTGGAAGCACATTCCCTGGGACAGATGATCCTGTGACAACCACCAATGAAGAGAATCTCTGGTCTCTAGATCCAGATTTATCCGCGGAGATAAATCCGCATAATCCCCATTTCACTGTCTGAGCATGCACAGCTGCAGTGGTCTGAGATGTAAGCGAGCAAACGGAACTATGTCCATTGCCATTACCATTAGTCCAATTACCTCCATACATTGAGCCACTGATGGCCGAGGAATGGAATGAAGTGCTCGGCAAGTGGTTAAGATCTTTGATTTTCTGACCTCTGTCAGAAAATTTTTCATGTCTACCAAGTCTATCAGAGTTCCTAGGAATGGAACTCATGTCAGAGGAAAAAGTGAACTCTTTTTTATGTTCACCTTCCACCCGTGAGTTCTTAGAAAAGCCAACACGATGTCCGTGTGAGATTTGGCTAGATGGTAAGTTGACGCCTGAATCAAAATATCATCCAGATAGGGCGCCACTGCTATGCCCCGCGGCCTTAGAACCGCCAGAAGGGACCCTAGCACCTTTGTGAAAATTCTGGGAGCTGTGGCCAACCCGAAAGGAAGGGCCACAAACTGGTAATGTTTGTCCAGGAAGGCGAACCTGAGGAACTGGTGATGATCTTTGTGGATAGGAATGTGAAGATACGCATCCTTCAAATCCACGGTGGTCATATATTGACCCTCCTGGATCACTGGTAAAATTGTTCGTATGGTCTCCATCTAGAAGGATGGGACTCTGAGAAATTTGTTTAGAGTTTTGAGATCTAAAATCGTTCTGAAGGTTCCCTCTTTTTTGGGAACCACGAACAGATTGGAGTAAAACCCCTGCCCCTGTTCTACTTTTGGAACCGGGCAGATTACACCCATGGTATATAAGTCTTCTACACAGCGTAAGAACGCCTCTCTTTTTGTCTGGTTTACAAACAAACGTGAAAGATGAAATCTCCCCCTTAGGAGAGAATCTTTGAATTCTAGACGATACCCCTGGGTCACAATTTCTAATGCCCAGGAATCCTGAACGTCTCTTGCCCAAACCTGAGCGAAGAGAGAAAGTCTGCCCCCTACTAGATCCGGTCCCGGATCGGGGGCTGCCCTTCATGCTGTCTTGGTAGCAGCAGCGGGCTTCTTGGCCTGTTTACCTTTATTCCAGGTCTGGTTAGGTCTCCAGACTGACTTGGATTGAGCAAAGTTCCCCTCCTGATTGGAGGCGGATGAGGAAGTAGAGGGATCGCCTTTAAATTTTCGAAAGTAACAAAAATTATTCTTTTTGTTCCTCATTTTAACCGTCTTGTCCTGAGGAAGGGCATGACCCTTACTTACCTCCAGTAATGTCAGAAATGATTTCCTTAAGTTCAGGCCCGAATAGGGTCTTACCCTTAAAGGGAATAGCTAAAAGCTTGGATTTAGATGACACATCAGCAGACCATGACTTAAGCCATAACGCACTACGCGCTAAAATGGCAAAGCCTGCATTCTTAGCCGCTAATTTAGCCATTTGGAAAGCGGCATCTGTAATAAAAGAATTAGCTAGCTTGAGAGCCTTAAATCTATCCAAAATATCATCTAATGGGGTCTCAACCTTAAGAGACTCCTCTAGAGCCTCAAACCAAAAAGCTGCTGCAGTAGTTCCTGGAACAATGCATGCTATAGGTTGCAGAAGAAAACCCTGATGAACAAACAACTTCTTTAGAAGCCCTTCTAATCTTTTATCCATAGGATCTTTGAAAGCACAACTGTCCTCAATAGGTATAGTTGTACGCTTAGCCAGGGTAGAAATAGCTCCCTCCACCTTAGGGACCGTCTGCCACGAATCCCGAATGGTGTCAGATATGGGAAACATTTTCTTAAAAGTAGGAGGGGGAGAGAACAGAATGTCTGGTCTATCCCATTCCTTAGTAACAATGTCCGAAATTCTTCTAGGGACTGGAAAAACATTAGTGTAAGTAGGAACCTCAAGATATTTATCCATTTTACACAGTTTCTCTGGCAGGATGACAATAGGGTCACAATCATCCAGAGTCGCTAAAACCTCCCTGAGTAACAAACGGAGGTGTTCAAGCTTAAACTTAAAGGCCTTCATATCTGAGTCTGTTTGAGGGAACATCTTTCCTGAATCAGAAAGCTCTCCCTCAGACAGCAATTCCCCCACCCCCAAATCAGAACAATGTGAGGGTACATCGGAGATGGCCAATAAAGCATCAGAGGGCTCAGCATTTACTCTAATACCGGACCTACTGCGCTTACCCTGTAAACCAGGCAGTTTAGATAAAACTTCTGTAAGGGTAGTAGACATAACTGCAGCCATATCTTGCAGGGTGAAAGAATTAGACGCACTAGAAGTACTTGGCGTCGCATGGCCAGGCGTTAAAGGTTGTGACACTTGAGGAGAAGTAGATGGCATAACTTGATTCTCTTCTGACTGAGAATCATCCTGAGACATACTTTTATCAGCTAAAATATGTTCTTTGCAATGTAAGGCCCTTTCAGTACATAAGGGACACATTTGAAGTGGGGGTTCCACAATGGCTTCTAA
Organism: Bombina bombina; assembly: GCF_027579735.1. Lineage (NCBI taxonomy): Eukaryota > Metazoa > Chordata > Amphibia > Anura > Bombinatoridae > Bombina > Bombina bombina. Next base: position 40,945 of record NW_026511276.1, on the reverse strand, counting down.
ACACATAGAAAATTGGCTTTCCTCAATGTCAGACATGTTAAAACAGGCTAGTAATGACCACAAACAGGCTTGAAAACACTTTATTTTGTGAAAAAAATAACAATCTGAAAAAAACGGTACTGCGCCTTTAAGAGAAAAAAAAAGCATGCCATTTTTCCAAAACTGCTTTAAAACAATAAAATTATCTCAATTTTATGATAAATGTATCCCAACTTGTCAGCTAAGATTGCCCCACAAGGAAAGGAATACTTAACCCTTAAGAACAAAAAACGTTGTACCAAAAACGTTATAGTTAAACAAAAACACCCCCTGCACCTCGCCAAAGCCCTGCTGTGGCACCTACCTGCCCTCAGGGGTCTGCAAATTTGGATTAACCCCTCGATTAGGCCCAAACTTTCCTGAAAGGCCCACCGGAGTTGGAGCTTGCTGCTTGCATGGGAAAAACAACTGCGCAACTGAGGCACGAAAATAGGCCCCGCCCATCTAACTCGATGTCTCACAGCCTTAACAATAACCGCTCCAGAGCGGTCTAAAACCTAGCCATGTGGGTTTATGTACCCATCTATGTGAAGCCATGTGTACCCATTGTTAAAATAAAGTCAAAACGTTTGCCACAAAAAACGTTATCTTTAACTCCCAACATAGAAACGTTTGCCCACAAACATCATATCATCAGTGTCAACCATTTTTTACAGCCCAACATACAGGTCCAGTAATACCCCTCTTTATACATTAGGATTACTGCTTACCCTTTCACTCATGGGGATACTGTCAGCCAATTCTGAAATAACAGTCTCTCCAGAAAAAAATGACTGAACATACCTCAATGCTTGTAGCATGAAAAACGTTCCTCACACTGAAGTTTCTTAAGTACTCCTCAGCCATTCTGTGGGAACTACTCTGGATCTTAGTAACAACTGCTAAGATCATCAGTCTCCATCTGCTGCCTGGGAAAAAATAGCACTCACCGGTACCATTTAAAATAAAAAAGTCTTGCTTGAAGAAAATAAAAACTAACGGCTAGATTTAGAGTTTTGCAGCCAAAGGGGTGCGTTAGCTACGCGTGTTTTTTTTCCCCCGCACCTTTTAAACAACGCTGGTATTGAGAGTTCTCTGAAGGGCTGCGTTAGGCTCCAAAAAGGGAGCGTACCGGCATATTTTCCGCCACTTCAACTCTCAATACCAGCGTTGCTTACGGTAGCGGCTAGCTGGAAAAACGTGCTTGTGCACGATTCCCCCATAGGAAACAATGGGGCAGTTTGGGCAGAAAAAAAACCTAACACCTGCAAAAAAGCAGCGTTCAGCTCCTAACGCAGCCCCATTGTTTCCTATGGGGAAACACTCTCTAAGTCTGCACCTAACACCCTAACATGAACCCTGAGTCTAAACACCCCTAACCTTACACTTATTAACCCCTAATCTGCCGCCCCTGCTATCACTGACCCCTGCATTACACTATTAACCCCTAATCTGCCGCTCCGGACACCGCCGCAACCTACATTATACCCATGTACCCCTAATCTGCTGCCCCTAACATCGCCGACACCTATATTATATTTATTACCCCCTAATCTGCCCCCCAACGTTGCCGCTACCTTACCTACACTTATTAACCCCTAATCTGCCGACCGGACCTCGCCGCCACTCTAATAAATGTATTAACTCCTAAACCGCCACACTCCCGCCTCGCAAACCCTATAATAAATAGTATTAACCCCTAATCTGCCCTCCCTAACATCGCCGCCACCTAACTTCAAGAATTAACCCCTAATCTGCCGACCGGACCTCGCCGCTACTATAATAAATGTATTAACCCCTAAAGCTAAGTCTAACCCTAACCCTAACACCCCCCTAAGTTAAATATAATTTTATTCTAACGAAATAAATTAACTCTTATTAAATAAAGTATTCCTATTTAAATCGAAATACTTACCTGTAAAATAAACCCTAATATAGCTACAATATAACGAATAATTATATTTTAGCTATTTTAGGATTTATATTTATTTTACAGGCAACTTTGTATTTATTTTAACTAGATACAATAGCTATTAAATAGTTATTAACTATTTAATAGCTACCTAGTTAAAATAATTACAAAATTACCTGTAAAATAAATCCTAACCTAAGTTACAATTAAACCTAACACTACACTATCAATAAATTAATTAAATAAATTAACTACAATTAAATAAACTAAACTAAATTACAAAAAAAAACCCCACTAAATTACAAAACATAAAAAAAGATTACAAGAATTTTAAGCTAATTACACCTACTCTAAGCCCCCTAATAAAATAACAAAGCCCCCCCAAAAAAAAAAAAATTCCCTACCCTAATCTAAATTTAAAAAGTTAACAGCTCTATTACCTTACCAGCCCTTAAAAGGGCTTATTGCGGGGCATGCCACAAAAAAATCAGCTCTTTTGCCTGTAAAAAAAAACACAATACCACCCCCCAACATTACAACCCACCACCCACATACCCCTACTCTAACCCAAACCCCCCTTAAATAAACCTAACACTACCCCCCCTGAAGATCTCCCTACCTTGAGTCGTCTTCACCCAACCGGGCACCGATGGACCAAAAGAAGACATCCGGAGCGGCAGAAGTCTTCATCCTATAAAGGCAGAAGAGGACATCCGGACCGGCAGACATCTTCATCCAAGCGGCATCTTCTATCTTCATCCATCCGACGAGGAGCGGCTCCATCTTCAAGACCTACGGCGCGGAACATCCTTCTTCAACGACGACTAGACGACGAAGGAAGGTTCCTTTAAGTGATGTCATCCAAGATGGCGTCCCTCAAATTCCGATTGGCTGATAGGATTCTATCAGCCAATCGGAATTAAGGTAGGACAAATCTGATTGGCTGATTGAATCAGCCAATCAGATTCAAGTTCAATCGGATTGGCTGATCCAATCAGCCAATCAGATTGAGCTTGCATTCTATTGGCTGATCGGAACAGAATTAGGGTTAGAGTAGGGGTATGTGGGTGGTGGGTTGTAATGTTGGGGGGTGGTATTGTGTGTTTTTTTACAGGCAAAAGAGCTGATTTTTTGGGGCATTCCCCGCAAAAACATAATTTATGTAAGAACTTACCTGATAAATTCATTTCTTTCATATTAGCAAGAGTCCATGAGCTAGTGACGTATGGGATATACATTCCTACCAGGAGGGGCAAAGTTTCCCAAACCTTAAAATGCCTATAAATACACCCCTCACCACACCCACAAATCAGTTTAACGAATAGCCAAGAAGTGGGGTGATAAGAAAAAAGTGCGAAAGCATATAAAATAAGGAATTGGAATAATTGTGCTTTATACAAAAAAATCATAACCACCACAAAAAGGGTGGGCCTCATGGACTCTTGCTAATATGAAAGAAATGAATTTATCAGGTAAGTTCTTACATAAATTATGTTTTCTTTCATGTAATTAGCAAGAGTCCATGAGCTAGTGACGTATGGGATAATGACTACCCAAGATGTGGATCTTTCCACGCAAAAGTCACTAGAGAGGGAGGGATAAAATAAAGACAGCCAATTCCTGCTGAAAATCATCCACACCCAAAATAAAGTTTAATGAAAACATAAGCAGAAGATTCAAACTGAAACCGTTGCCTGAAGTACTTTTCTACCAAAAACTGCTTCAGAAGAAGAAAACACATCAAAATGGTAGAATTTAGTAAAAGTATGCAAAGAGGACCAAGTTACTGCTTTGCAAATCTGATCAACCGAAGCTTCATTCCTAAACGCCCAGGAAGTAGAAACTGACCTAGTAGAATGAGCTGTAATCCTTTGAGGCGGAGTTTTACCCGACTCGACATAGGCATGATGAATTAAAGATTTCAACCAAGATGCCAAAGAAATAGCAAAAGCTTTCTGGCTTTTTCTAGAACCAGAAAAGATGAAAAATAGACTAGAAGTCTTTCGGAAAGACTTAGTAGCTTCAACATAATATTACAAAGCTCTAACAACATCCAAAGAATGCAATGATTTCTCCTTAGAATTCTTAGGATTAGGACATAATGAAGGAACCACAATTTCTCTACTAATGTTGTTAGAATACACAACCTTAGGAAAAAATTCAAAAGAAGTTCGCAACACCGCCTTATCCTGATGAAAAATCAGAAAAGGAGACTCACAAGAAAGAGCAGATAATTCTGGCAGAAGAGATGGCCAAAAGAAACAAAACTTTCCAAGAAAGAAGTTTAATGTCCAAATGAATGCATGGGTTCAAAAGGAGGAGCTAGAAGAGCCCCCAGAACCAAATTCAAACTCCAAGGAGGAGAAATTGACTGAATGACAGGTTTTATACGAACCAAGTCTTGTACAAAACAATGAATATCAGGAAGATTAGCAATCTTTCTGTGAAAAAGAACAGAAAGGGCAGAGATTTGTCCTGTCAAGGAACTTGCGGACAAACCTTTATCTAAACCATCCTGAAGAAACTGTAAAAAAATTCTCGGAATTCTAAAAGAATGCCAGGAAAAATAATGAGAAGACACAAAGAAATATAAGTCTTCCAGACTCTATAATATATCTCTCTAGATACAGATTTACGAGCCTGTAACATAGTATTAATCACAGAGTCAGAGAAACCTCTTTGACCAAGAATCAAGCGTTCAATCTCCATACCCTTAAATTTAAAGATTTGAGATCCTGATGGAGAAAAGGACCTTGCGACAGAAGGTCTGGTCTTAACGGAAGAGCCCACGGTTGGCAAGAGGCCATCCGAAAAAGAATCCGTCCATGCTGGAGCTACCAGCAGAACAAACGAGCATTCCTTCAGAATCTTGGAGATTACTCTTGGAAGAAGAACTAGAGGCGGAGAGATATAGGCAGGATGATACTTCCAAGGAAGTGATAATGCATTCACTGCCTCCGCCTGAGGATCCCGGGGTCTGAACAGATACCTGGGAAGTTTCTTGTTTAGATGAGAAACCATCAGATCTATTTCTGGAAGTTCCCACATTTGAACAATCTGAAGAAATACCTCTGGGTGAAGAGACCATTCGCCCGGATACAACGTTTGACGAATGAGATAATCCGCTTCCTAATTGTCTATACCTGGGAAATGAACCGCAGAGATTAGACAGGAGCTGGATTCCGCCCAAACCAGAATTCGAGATACTTCTTTCATAGCCAGAGGACTGTGAGTCCCTCCTTGATGATTGATGTATGCCACAGTTGTGACATTGTCTGTCTGAAAACAAATGAACCACTCTCTCTTCAGAAGAGGCCAAGACTGAAAAGCTCTGAAAATTGCACGGAGTTCCAAAATATTGATCGATAATCTCACCTCCTGAGATTCCCAAACCCCTTGTGCCGTCAGAGACCCCCACACAGCTCCCAAACCTGTAAGACTTGCATCTGTTGAAATTACAGTCCAGGTTGGAAGAACAAAAGAAGCCCCCTGAACTAAACGATGGTGATCTGTCCACCACGTCAGAGAGTGTTGTACAATCGGTTTTAAAGATATTAATTGATATATCTTTGTGTAATCCCTGCACCATTGGTTCAGCATACAGAGCTGAAGAGGTCGCATGTGAAAATGAGCAAAGGAGATCGCGTCCGATGCAGCAGTCATAAGACCTAAAATTTCCATGCATAAGGCTACCAAAGGGAATGATTGTGACTGAAGGTTTTGACAAGCTGATATCAATGTTAGACTTCTCTTGTCTGACAAAGACAGAGTCATAGACACTGAATCTACCTGGAAACCTAAAAAGGTTACCCTTGTCTGAGGAATCAATGAACTTTTTGGTAAATTGATCCTCCAACCATGATCTTGAAGAAACAACACAAGTCGATTCGTATGAGATTCTGTTAAATGTGAAGACTGAGCAAGTACCAAGATATCGTCCAAATAAGGAAATACCAATACCCTGTTCTCTGAATACAGACAGAAGGGCACCGAGAACCTTTGTAAAAATTCTTGGAGCTGATGCTAAGCCAAACGGTAGAGCCACAAAACTGGTAATGCTTGTCTAAAAAAGAGAATCTCAGAAACTAAAAGTGATCTGGATGAATCGGAATATGCAGATATGCATCCTGTAAATCTATTGTAGACATATAATGCCCTTGCTGAACAAAAGGCAGGATAGTCCTTACAGCTACCATCTTGAATGTTGGTATCCTTACATAACGATTCAATATTGATAGATCCGGAACTGGTCTGAAGGAATTGACCTTCTTTGGTACAATGAAGAGATAGAATAAAACCCCAGCCCCTGTTCCAGAACTGGAACTGGCATAATTACTCCAGCCAACTCTAGATCTGAAACACATTTCAGAAATGCTTGAGCCTTTGCTGGGTTTACTGGGACACGGGAAAGAAAAAAATCTCTTTGCAGGAGGCCTTAACTTGAAGCCAATTCTGTACCCTTCTGAAACAATGTTCTGAAACCAGAGATTGTGAACGGAATTGATCCAAATTTCTTTGAAAAGAACGTAAACTGCCCCATACCAGCTGAGCTGGAATGAGGGCCGCACCTTTATGGGGACTTAGGAGCTGGCTTTGGGTTTCTATAAGGCTTGGATATATTCCAAAGAGAAGAAGGTTTCCAAACTGATACCGCTCCTGAGGATGAAGGATCAGGCTTTTGTTCCTTGTTGTGATGAAAGGAACGAAAACAATTATTAGACCTAAATTTACCTCAGATTTTTTATCCTGTGGTAAAAAAGTTCCCTTCCTTCCAGTAACAGTTGAGATAAAAGAATCCAACTGAGAACCGAATAATTTATTACCCTGGAAAGAAAGGTATAGCAAAGTTGACTTAGAAGACATATCAGCATTCCAAGTTTTAAGCCATAAAGCTCTTCTAGCTAAAATAGTTAGAGACATATACCTGACATCAATTCTAATGATATCAAAGATGGCATCACAAATAAAATAATTAGCATGTTATAGAATAATAATGCTATGAGAATTATGATCTGTTACTTGTTGCGCTAAAGCTTCTAACCAAAAAGTTGAAGCTGCAGCAACATCCGCTAAAAATATAGCAGGAGTAGAGACAGCCCCATTAACCTTAGGGATTTTGTCCCAAACTCTAATCTGTCAGATGGCACAGGATATAATTGCTTAAAACGTTTTAAAAGGAGTAAATGAATTACCCAAATTATTCCATTCCCTGGAAATTACTTCAGAAATAGCATCAGGGACAGGAAACACTTCTGGAATAACTACAGGAGATTTAAAAACCTTATTAAAACGTTTAGTTTTAGTATCAAGAGGACCAGAATCCTCTATTTCTAATGCAATTAATACTTCTTTAAATAAAGAACGAATAAATTCCATCTTGAACAAATAACATAATTTATGTAAGAACTTACCTGATAAATTCATTTCTTTCATATTAGCAAGAGTCCATGAGCTAGTGACGTATGGGATATACATTCCTACCAGGAGGGGCAAAGTTTCCCAAACCTCAAAATGCCTACAAATACACCCCTCACAACACCCACAAATCAGTTTAACGAATAGCCAAGAAGTGGGGTGATAAGAAAAAAGTGCGAAAGCATATAAAATAAGGAATTGGAATAATTGTGCTTTATACAAAAAAATCATAACCACCACAAAAAAGGGTGGGCCTCATGGACTCTTGCTAATATGAAAGAAATGAATTTATCAGGTAAGTTCTTACATAAATTATGTTTTCTTTCATGTAATTAGCAAGAGTCCATGAGCTAGTGACGTATGGGATAATGACTACCCAAGATGTGGATCTTTCCACGAAAGAGTCACTAGAGAGGGAGGGATAAAATAAAGACAGCCAATTCCTGCTGAAAATAATCCACACCCAAAATAAAGTTTAATGAAAAACATAAACAGAAGATTCAAACTGAAACCGCTGCCTGAAGTACTTTTCTACCAAAAACTGCTTCAGAAGAAGAAAATACATCAAAATGGTAGAATTTAGTAAAAGTATGCAAAGAGGACCAAGTTGCTGCTTTGCAAATCTGATCAACCGAAGCTTCATTCCTAAATGCCCAGGAAGTAGAAACTGACCTAGTAGAATGAGCTGTAATCCTTTGAGGCAGAGTTTTACCCGACTCGACATAGGCATGATGAATTAAAGATTTCAACCAAGATGCCAAAGAAATGGCAGAAGCTTTCTAGCCTTTTCTAGAACCGAAAAAGATAACAAATAGACTAGAAGTCTTTCGGAAAGACTTAGTAGCTTCAACATAATATTTCAAAGCTCTAACAACATCCAAAGAATGCAACGATTTCTCCTTAGAATTCTTAGGATTAGGACATAATGAGGGAACCACAATTTCTCTACTAATGTTGTTGGAATTCACAACCTTAGGTAAAAATTCAAAAGAAGTTCGCAACACCGCCTTATCCTGATGAAAAATCAGAAAAGGAGACTCACAAGAAAGAGCAGATAATTCAGAGACTCTTCTAGCAGAAGAGATCGCCAAAAGGAACAAAACTTTCCAAGAAAGTAATTTAATGTCCAATGAATGCATGGGTTCAAAAGGAGGAGCTTGAAGAGCCCCCAGAACCAAATTCAAACTCCAAGGAGGAGAAATTGACTTAATGACAGGTTTTATACGAACCAAAGCTTGTACAAAACAATGAATATCAGGAAGAATAGCAATCTTTCTGTGAAAAAGAACAGAAAGAGCAGAGATTTGTCCTTTCAAAGAACTTGCGGACAAACCTTTATCTAAACCATCCTGAAGAAACTGTAAAATTCTCGGAATTCTAAAAGAATGCCAAGAAAAATGATGAGAAAGACACCAAGAAATATAAGTCTTCCAGACTCTATAATATATCTCTCTAAATACAGATTTTCGAGCCTGTAACATAGTATTAATCACAGAGTCAGAGAAACCTCTTTGACTAAGAATCAAGCGTTCACTCTCCATACCTTTAAATTTAAGGATTTGAGATCCTGATGGAAAAAAGGACCTTGCGACAGAAGGTCTGGTCTTAACGGAAGAGTCCACGGATGGCAAGAGGCCATCCGGACAAGATCCGCATACCAAAACCTGTGAGGCCATGCTGGAGCTACCAGCAGAACAAACGAGCATTCCTTCAGAATCTTGGAGATTACTCTTGGAAGAAGAACTAGAGGCGGAAAGATATAGGCAGGATGATACTTCCAAAGAAGTGATAATGCATCCACTGCCTCCGCCTGAGGATCCCGGGATCTGGACAGATACCTGGGAAGTTTCTTGTTTAGATGAGACGCCATCAGATCTATTTCTGGAAGTTCCACATTTGAACAATCTGAAGAAATACCTCTGGGTGAAGAGACCATTCGCCCGGATGCAACGTTTGGCGACTGAGATAATCGGCTTCCCAATTGTCTATACCTGGGATATGAACCGCAGAGATTAGACAGGAGCTGGATTCCGCCCAAACCAGAATTCGAGATACTTCTTTCATAGCCAGAGGACTGTGAGTCCCTCCTTGATGATTGATGTATGCCACAGTTGTGACATTGTCTGTCTGAAAACAAATGAACGATTCTGTCTTCAGAAGAGGCCAAGACTGAAGAGCTCTGAAAATTGCACGGAGTTCCAAAATATTGATCGGTAATCTCACCTCCTGAGATTCCCAAACTCCTTGTGCCATCAGAGATCCCCACACAGCTCCCCAACCTGTAAGACTTGCATCTGTTGAAATTACAGTCCAGGTCGGAAGAACAAAAGAAGCCCCCTGAATTAAACGATGGTGATCTGTCCACCACGTTAGAGAGTGTCGTACAATCGGTTTTAAAGATATTAATTGAGATATCTTTGTGTAATCCCTGCACCATTGATTCAGCATACAGAGCTGAAGAGGTCGCATGTGAAAACGAGCAAAGGGGATCGCGTCCGATGCAGCAGTCATAAGACCTAGAATTTCCATGCATAAGGCTACCGAAGGGAATGATTGTGACTGAAGGTTTCGACAAGCTGAAATCAATTTTAGACGTCTCTTGTCTGTCAAAGACAGAGTCATGGACACTGAATCTATCTGGAAACCCAGAAAGGTTACCCTTGTCTGAGGAATCAATGAACTTTTTAGTGAATTGATCCTCCAACCATGATCTTGAAGAAACAACACAAGTCGATTCGTATGAGATTCTGCTAAATGTGAAGACTGAGCAAGTACCAAGATATCGTCCAAATAAGGAAATACCACAATACCCTGTTCTCTGATTACAGACAGAAGGGCACCGAGAACCTTTGTAAAAATTCTTGGAGCTGTAGCTAGGCCAAACGGCAGAGCCACAAACTGGTAATGCTTGTCCAGGAAAAAGAATCTCAGGAACTGATAATGATCTGGATGAATCGGAATATGCAGATATGCATCCTGTAAATCTATTGTGGACATATAATGCCCTTGCTGAACAAAAGGCAAGATAGTCCTTACAGTTACCATTTTGAACGTTGGTATCCTTACATAACGATTCAATATTTTTAGATCCAGAACTGGTCTGAAGGAATTCTCCTTCTTTGGTACAATGAAGAGATTCGAATAAAACCCCAGCCCCTGTTCCAGAACTGGAACTGGCATAATTACTCCAGCCAACTCTAGATCTGAAACACATTTCAGAAATGCTTGAGCTTTCACTGGATTTACTGGGACACGGGAAAGAAAAAATCTCTTTGCAGGAGGTCTTATCTTGAAACCAATTCTGTACCCTTCTGAAACAATGTTCTGAATCCAAAGATTGTGAACAGAATTGATCCAAATTTCTATAAAAAAACGTAGCCTGCCCCCTACCAGCTGAGCTGGAATGAGGGCCGCACCTTCATGTGGACTTAGAAGCTGGCTTTGCTTTTCTAGAAGGCTTGGATTTATTCCAGACTGGAGATGGTTTCCAAACTGAAACTGCTCCTGAGGATGAAGGATCAGGCTTTTGTTCTTTGTTGAAACGAAAGGAACGAAAACGATTATTAGCCCTGTTTTTACCCTTAGATTTTTTATCCTGTGGTAAAAAAGTTCCTTTCCCACCAGTAACAGTTGAGACAATAGAATCCAACTGAGAACCAAATAATTTGTTACCCTGGAAAGAAATGGAAAGTAGAGTTGATTTAGAAGACATATCAGCATTCCAAGTTTTAAGCCATAAAGCTCTTCTAGCTAAAATAGCTAGAGACATAAACCTGACATCAACTCTGATAATATCAAAAATGGTATCACAGATAAAATTATTAGCATGTTGAAGAAGAATAATAATATTATGAGAATCATGATCTGTTACTTGTTGCGCTAAAGTTTCCAACCAAAAAGTTGAAGCTGCAGCAACATCAGCCAATGATATAGCAGGTCTAAGAAGATTACCTGAACACAGATAAGCTTTTCTTAGAAAGGATTCAATTTTCCTATCTAAAGGATCCTTAAACGAAGTACCATCTGACGTAGGAATAGTAGTACGTTTAGCAAGGGTAGAAATAGCCCCATCAACTTTAGGAATTTTGTCCCAAAATTCTAATCTGTCAGACGGCACAGGATATAATTGCTTAAAACGTTTAGAAGGAGTAAATGAATTACCCAAATTATTCCATTCTCTGGAAATTACTTCAGAAATAGCACCAGGAACAGGAAAAACTTCTGGAATAACCACAGGAGATTTAAAGACCTTATCTAAACGTTTAGATTTAGTATCAAGAGGACCAGAATCCTCAATTTCTAAAGCAATTAGTACTTCTTTAAGTAAAGAACGAATAAATTCCATTTTAAATAAATATGAAGATTTATCAGCATCAACCTCTGAGACAGAATCCTCTGAACCAGAAGAGTCATTAGAATCAGAATGATGATGTTCATTTAAAAATTCATCTGTATAAAGAGAAGTTTTAAAAGATTTTTTATGTTTACTAGAAGGAGGAATAACAGACATAGCCTTCTTGATGGATTCAGAAACAAAATCTCTTATGTTATCAGGAACACTCTGAACATTAGATGTTGATGGAACTGCAACAGGTAATGGTACATTACTAAAGGAAATATTATCTGCATTAACAAGTTTGTCATGACAATTAATACAAACAACAGCTGGAGGAACAGCTACCAAAAGTTTACAGCAGATACACTTAGCTTTGGTAGTTCCAGCACCAGACAGCGATTTTCCTGAAGTATCTTCTGACTCAGATGCAACGTGAGACATCTTGCAATATGTAAGAGAAAAAATAACATATAAAGCAAAATTGATCAAATTCCTTAAATGACAGTTTCAGGAATGGGAAAAAATGCCAAGGAACAAGCTTCTAGCAACCAGAAGCAAAGAAAAATGAGACTTAAATAATGTGGAGGCAAAAGCGACGCCCATATTTTTTTAGCGCCAAATAAGACGCCCACATTATTTGGCGCCTAAATGCTTTTGGCGCCAAAAATGACGCCACGTCAGGAACACCGACATTTTTGGCGCAAAAGAACGTCAAAAATGACGCAACTTCCGGCGACACGTATGACGCCGGAAACAGAAAAGATTTTTTGCGCCAAAAAAGTCTGCGCCAAGAATGACGCAATAAAATGAAGCATTTTCAGCCCCCGCGAGCCTAACAGCCCACAGGGAAAAAAAGTCACATTTTTAAGGTAAGAAAAATGATTGATTCAAATGCATTATCCCAAATATGAAACTGACTGTCTGAAAATAAGGAATGTTGAACATCCTGAGTCAAGGCAAATAAATGTTTGAATACATATATTTAGAACTTTATTAAAAAAGTGCCCAACCATAGCTTAGAGTGTCACAGAAAATAAGACTTACTTACCCCAGGACACTCATCTACATGTTTGTAGAAAGCCAAACCAGTACTGAAACGAAAATCAGCAGAGGTAATGGTATATATATAAGAGTATATTGTCGATCTGAAAAGGGAGGTAAGAGATGAATCTCTACGACCGATAACAGAGAACCTATGAAATAGACCCCGTAGAAGGAGATCATTGAATTCAAACAGGCAATACTCTCCTCACATCCCTCTGACATTCACTGCACGCTGAGAGGAAAACCGGGCTCCAACCTGCTGCAGAGCGCATATCAACGTAGAATCTAGCACAAACTTACTTCACCACCTCCATAGGAGGCAAAGTTTGTAAAACTGATTTGTGGGTGAGGGGTGTATTTGTAGGCATTTTGAGGTTTGGGAAACTTTGCCCCTCCTGGTAGGAATGTATATCCCATACGTCACTAGCTCATGGACTCTTGCTAATTACATGAAAGAAACAAAGATTTATCAGCATCAACCTCTGAGACAGAAACCTCTGAACCAGAAGAACCATTATCAGTATCAGAATGATGATGTTCATTTAAAAATTCATCTGAAAAAAGAGAAGTTTTAAAAGACTTTTATGTATACTAGAAGGAGAAATAACAGACATAGCCTTCTTAATGGATTTAGAAACAAAATCTCTTATGTTATCAGGAACACTCTGAGTATTAGATGTTGACGGAACAGCAACAGGTAATGTAACAGTACTAAAGGAAATTTTATCTGCATTAACAAGTTTGTCATAACATTTAATACAAACAACAGCTGAAGGAACAGATACCAAAAGTGATACACTTAGCTTTGGTAGCTCCAGCACCGGGCAGCGATTTTCCTGAAGTATCTTCTGACTCAGTTGCAACGTGGAACATCTTGCGATATGTAATAGAAAAAACAACATATAAAGCAAAATTGATCAAATTCCTTAAATGACAGTTTCAGGAATGGGAAAAAACAGAATTTATGTTTACCTGATAAATTACTTTCTCCAACGGTGTGTCCGGTCCACGGCGTCATCCTTACTTGTGGGATATTCTCTTCCCCAACAGGAAATGGCAAAGAGCCCAGCAAAGCTGGTCACATGATCCCTCCTAGGCTCCGCCTACCCCAGTCATTCGACCGACGTTAAGGAGGAATATTAGCATAGGAGAAACCATATGATACCGTGGTGACTGTAGTTAAAGAAAATAAATTATCAGACCTGATTAAAAAACCAGGGCGGGCCGTGGACCGGACACACCGTTGGAGAAAGTAATTTATAAGGTAAACATAAATTCTGTTTTCTCCAACATAGGTGTGTCCGGTCCACGGCGTCATCCTTACTTGTGGGAACCAATACCAAAGCTTTAGGACACGGATGATGGGAGGGAGCAAATCAGGTCACCTAGATGGAAGGCACCACGGCTTGCAAAACCTTTCTCCCAAAAATAGCCTCAGAAGAAGCAAAAGTATCAAACTTGTAAAATTTGGTAAAAGTGTGCAGTGAAGACCAAGTCGCTGCCCTACATATCTGATCAACAGAAGCCTCGTTCTTGAAGGCCCATGTGGAAGCCACAGCCCTAGTGGAATGAGCTGTGATTCTTTCGGGAGGCTGCCGTCCGGCAGTCTCGTAAGGCAATCTGATGATGCTTTTAATCCAAAAAGAGAGAGAGGTAGAAGTTGCTTTTTGACCTCTCCTTTTACCGGAATAAACAACAAACAAGGAAGATGTTTGTCTAAAATCCTTTGTAGCATCTAAATAGAATTTTAGAGCGCGAACAACATCCAAATTGTGCAACAAACGTTCCTTCTTCGAAACTGGTTTCGGACACAGAGAAGGTACGATAATCTCCTGGTTAATGTTTTTGTTAGAAACAACTTTTGGAAGAAAACCAGGTTTAGTACGTAAAACCACCTTATCTGCATGGAACACCAGATAAGGAGGAGAACACTGCAGAGCAGATAATTCTGAAACTCTTCTAGCAGAAGAAATTGCAACCAAAAACAAAACTTTCCAAGATAATAACTTAATATCAACGGAATGTAAGGGTTCAAACGGAACCCCCTGAAGAACTGAAAGAACTAAGTTGAGACTCCAAGGAGGAGTCAAAGGTTTGTAAACAGGCTTGATTCTAACCAGAGCCTGAACAAAGGCTTGAACATCTGGCACAGCTGCCAGCTTTTTGTGAAGTAACACAGACAAGGCAGAAATCTGTCCCTTCAGGGAACTTGCAGATAATCCTTTTTCCAATCCTTCTTGAAGGAAGGATAGAATCTTAGGAATCTTAACCTTGTCCCAAGGGAATCCTTTAGATTCACACCAACAGATATATTTTTTCCAAATTTTGTGGTAAATCTTTCTAGTTACAGGCTTTCTGGCCTGAACAAGAGTATCGATAACAGAATCTGAGAACCCTCGCTTCGATAAGATCAAGCGTTCAATCTCCAGGCAGTCAGCTGGAGTGAGACCAGGTTCGGATGTTCGAACGGACCTTGAACAAGAAGGTCTCGTCTCAAAGGTAGCTTCCATGGTGGAGCCGATGACATATTCACCAGATCTGCATACCAAGTCCTGCGTGGCCACGCAGGAGCTATCAAGATCACCGACACCCTTTCCTGATTGATCCTGGCTACCAGCCTGGGGATGAGAGGAAACGGCGGGAATACATAAGCTAGTTTGAAGGTCCAAGGTGCTACTAGTGCATCCACTAGAGCCGCCTTGGGATCCCTGGATCTGGACCCGTAGCAAGGAACTTTGAAGTTCTGACGAGAGGCCATCAGATCCATGTCTGGAATGCCCCACAGTTGAGTGACTTGGGCAAAGATTTCCGGATGGAGTTCCCACTCCCCGGGATGCAATGTCTGACGACTCAGAAAATCCGCTTCCCAATTTTCCACTCCTGGGATGTGGATAGCAGACAGGTGGCAGGAGTGAGACTCCGCCCATAGAATGATTTTGGTCACTTCTTCCATCGCCAGGGAACTCCTTGTTCCCCCCTGATGGTTGATGTACGCAACAGTTGTCATGTTGTCTGATTGAAACCGTATGAACTTGGCCCTCGCTAGCTGAGGCCAAGCCTTGAGAGCATTGAATATCGCTCTCAGTTCCAGAATATTTATCGGTAGAAGAGATTCTTCCCGAGACCAAAGACCCTGAGCTTTCAGGGATCCCCAGACCGCGCCCCAGCCCATCAGACTGGCATCGGTCGTGACAATGACCCACTCTGGTCTGCGGAAGGTCATCCCTTGTGACAGGTTGTCCAGGGACAGCCACCAACGGAGTGAGTCTCTGGTCCTCTGATTTACTTGTATCCTCGGAGACAAGTTCGTATAGTCCCCATTCCACTGACTGAGCATGCACAGTTGTAATGGTCTTAGATGAATGCGCGCAAAAGGAACTATGTCCATTGCCGCTACCATCAAGCCTATCACTTCCATGCACTGCGCTATGGAAGGAAGAGGAACGGAATGAAGTATCCGACAAGAGTCTAGAAGTTTTGTTTTTCTGGCCTCTGTCAGAAAAATCCTCATTTCTAAAGAGTCTATTATTGTTCCCAAGAAGGGAACCCTTGTTGACGGAGATAGAGAACTCTTTTCCACGTTCACTTTCCATCCGTGAGATCTGAGAAAGGCCAGGACGATGTCCGTGTGAGCCTTTGCTTGAGGAAGGGACGACGCTTGAATCAGAATGTCGTCCAAGTAAGGTACTACAGCAATGCCCCTTGGTCTTAGCACAGCTAGAAGGGACCCTAGTACCTTTGTGAAAATCCTTGGAGCAGTGGCTAATCCGAAAGGAAGCGCCACGAACTGGTAATGCTTGTCCAGGAATGCGAACCTTAGGAACCGATGATGTTCCTTGTGGATAGGAATATGTAGATACGCATCCTTTAAATCCACCGTGGTCATGAATTGACCTTCCTGGATGGAAGGAAGAATTGTTCGAATGGTTTCCATTTTGAACGATGGAACCTTGAGAAACTTGTTTAAGATCTTGAGATCTAAGATTGGTCTGAACGTTCCCTCTTTTTTGGGAACTATGAACAGATTGGAGTAGAACCCCATCCCTTGTTCTCCTAATGGAACAGGATGAATCACTCCCATTTTTAACAGGTCTTCTACACAACGTAAGAATGCCTGTCTTTTTATGTGGTCTGAAGACAACTGAGACCTGTGGAACCTCCCCCTTGGGGGAAGCCCCTTGAATTCCAGAAGATAACCTTGGGAGACTATTTCTAGCGCCCAAGGATCCAGAACATCTCTTGCCCAAGCCTGAGCGAAGAGAGAGAGTCTGCCCCCCACCAGATCCGGTCCCGGATCGGGGGCCAACATTTCATGCTGTCTTGGTAGCAGTGGCAGGTTTTTTGGCCTGCTTTCCCTTGTTCCAGCCTTGCATTGGTCTCCAAGCTGGCTTGGCTTGAGAAGTATTACCCTCTTGCTTAGAGGACGTAGCACTTTGGGCTGGTCCGTTTCTACGAAAGGGACGAAAATTAGGTTTATTTTTGGCCTTGAAAGGCCGATCCTGAGGAAGGGCGTGGCCCTTACCCCCAGTGATATCAGAGATAATCTCTTTCAAGTCAGGGCCAAACAGCGTTTTCCCCTTGAAAGGAATGTTAAGTAGCTTGTTCTTGGAAGACGCATCAGCTGACCAAGATTTCAACCAAAGCGTTCTGCGCGCCACAATAGCAAACCCAGAATTCTTAGCCGCTAACCTAGCCAATTGCAAAGTGGCGTCTAGGGTGAAAGAATTAGCCAATTTGAGAGCATTGATTCTGTCCATAATCTCCTCATAAGGAGGAGAATCACTATCGACCGCCTTTACCAGCTCATCGAACCAGAAACACGCGGCTGTAGCGACAGGGACAATGCATGAAATTGGTTGTAGAAGGTAACCCTGCTGAACAAACATCTTTTTAAGTAAACCTTCTAATTTTTTATCCATAGGATCTTTGAAAGCACAACTATCTTCTATGGGTATAGTGGTGCGTTTGTTTAAAGTGGAAACCGCTCCCTCGACCTTGGGGACTGTCTGCCATAAGTCCTTTCTGGGGTCGACCATGGGAAACAATTTTTTAAATATGGGGGGAGGGACGAAAGGAATACCGGGCCTTTCCCATTCTTTATTTACAATGTCCGCCACCCGCTTGGGTATAGGAAAAGCTTCTGGGAGCCCCGGGACCTCTAGGAACTTGTCCATTTTACATAGTTTCTCTGGGATGACCAACTTGTCACAATCATCCAGAGTGGATAATACCTCCTTAAGCAGAATGCGGAGATGTTCCAACTTAAATTTAAACGTAATCACATCAGGTTCAGCTTGTTGAGAAATGTTCCCTGAATCAGTAATTTCTCCCTCAGACAAAACCTCCCTGGCCCCATCAGACTGGTTTAGGGGCCCTTCAGAACCATTATTATCAGCGTCGTCATGCTCTTCAGTATCTAAAACAGAGCAGTCGCGCTTACGCTGATAAGTGTGCATTTTGGCTAAAATGTTTTTGACAGAATTATCCATTACAGCCGTTAATTGTTGCATAGTAAGGAGTATTGGCGCGCTAGATGTACTAGGGGCCTCCTGAGTGGGCAAGACTCGTGTAGACGAAGGAGGGAATGATGCAGTACCATGCTTACTCCCCTCACTTGAGGAATCATCTTGGGCATCATTGTCATTGTCACATAAATCACATTTAATTAAATGAGAAGGAACTCTGGCTTCCCCACATTCAGAACACAGTCTATCTGGTAGTTCAGACATGTTAAACAGGCATAAACTTGATAACAAAGTACAAAAAACGTTTTAAAATAAAACCGTTACTGTCACTTTAAATTTTAAACTGAACACACTTTATTACTGCAAATGCGAAAAAATATGAAGGAATTGTTCAAAATTCACCAAAATTTCACCACAGTGTCTTAAAGCCTTAAAAGTATTGCACACCAAATTTGGAAGCTTTAACCCTTAAAATAACGGAACCGGAGCCGTTTTTAACTTTAACCCCTTTACAGTCCCTGGTATCTGCTTTGCTGAGACCCAACCAAGCCCAAAGGGGAATACGATACCAAATGACGCCTTCAGAAAGTCTTTTCTATGTATCAGAGCTCCTCACACATGCGACTGCATGTCATGCCTCTCAAAAACAAGTGCGCAACACCGGCGCGAAAATGAGGCTCTGCCTATGATTTGGGAAAGCCCCTAAAGAATAAGGTGTCTAAAACAGTGCCTGCCGATATAATCTTATCAAAATACCCATATTAAATGATTCCTCAAGGCTAAATATGTGTTAATAATGAATCGATTTAGCCCAGAAAAAGTCTACAGTCTTAATAAGCCCTTGTGAAGCCCTTATTTACTATCTTAATAAACATGGCTTACCGGATCCCATAGGGAAAATGACAGCTTCCAGCATTACATCGTCTTGTTAGAATGTGTCATACCTCAAGCAGCAAGAGACTGCTCACTGTTCCCCCAACTGAAGTTAATTCCTCTCAACAGTCCTGTGTGGAACAGCCATGGATTTTAGTAACGGTTGCTAAAATCATTTTCCTCATACAAACAGAAATCTTCATCTCTTTTCTGTTTCTGAGTAAATAGTACATACCAGCACTATTTTAAAATAACAAACTCTTGATTGAATAATAAAAACTACAGTTAAACACTAAAAAACTCTAAGCCATCTCCGTGGAGATGTTGCCTGTACAACGGCAAAGAGAATGACTGGGGTAGGCGGAGCCTAGGAGGGATCATGTGACCAGCTTTGCTGGGCTCTTTGCCATTTCCTGTTGGGGAAGAGAATATCCCACAAGTAAGGATGACGCCGTGGACCGGACACACCTATGTTGGAGAAAAATGCCAGTGAACAAGCTTCTAGGAACCAGAAGAAATAAATAATGAGACTTAAATAATGTGGAGACAAAAGTGACGCCCATATTTTTTTTAGCGCCAAATAAGACGCCCACATTATTTGGCGCCTAAATGCTTTTGGCGCCAAAAATGACGCCACATCCGGAACGCCGACACTTTTGACGCAAAAGAACGTCAAAAATGACGCAACTTCCGGCGACACGTATGACGCCGGAAACAGAAAAAAAATTTGCGCCAAAAAAGTCAGCGCCAAGAATGACGCAATAAAATGAAGCATTTTCAGCCCCCGCGAGCCTAACAGCCCACAGGGAAAAAGTCAAATTTTTTAAGGTAAGAAAAAATGATTGATTCAAATGCATTATCCCAAATATGAAACTGACTGTCTGAAAATAAGGAATGTTGAACATTCTGAGTCAAGGCAAATAAATGTTTGAACACATATATTTAGAACTTTATATAAAAGTGCCCAACCATAGCTTAGAGTGTCACAGAAAATAAGACTTACTTACCCCAGGACACTCATCTACATGTTTGTAGAAAGCCAAACCAGTACTGAAACGAGAATCAGCAGAGGTAATGGTATATATAAGAGTATATCGTCGATCTGAAAAGGGAGGTAAGAGATGAATCTCTACGACCGATAACAGAGAACCTATGAAATAGACTCCGTAGAAGGAGATCATTGCATTCAAATAGGCAATACTCTCCTCACATCCCTCTGACACATTCACTGCACGCTGAGAGGAAAACCGGGCTCCAGCCTGCTGCGGAGCGCATATCAACGTAGAATCTAGCACAAACTTACTTCACCACCTCCATCGGAGGCAAAGTTTGTAAAACTGATTTGTGGGTGTGGTGAGGGGTGTATTTATAGGCATTTTAAGGTTTGGGAAACTTTGCCCCTCCTGGTAGGAATGTATATCCCATACGTCACTAGCTCATGGACTCTTGCTAATTACATGAAAGAAAAGCCCTTTTAAGGGCTGGTAAGGTAAAAGAGCTGTTAACTTTTTTAATTTAGATTAGGGTAGGGAATTTTTTTTTATTTTGGGGGGCTTTGTTATTTTATTAGGGGGCTTAGAGTAGGAGTAATTAGCTTAAAATTCTTGTAATCTTTTTTTATTTTTTGTAACTTAGTTTAGTTTATTTAATTGTAGGTAATTGTAGTTAATTTATTTAATTTATTGCTAGTGTAGTGTTAGGTTTAATTGTAACTTAAGTTAGGATTTATTTTACAGGTAATTTTGTAATTATTTTAACTAGGTAGCTATTAAATAGTTAATAACTATTTAATAGCTATTGTACCTAGTTAAAATAAATACAAAGTTGCCTGTAAAATAAATATAAATTCTAAAATAGCTACAATATAATTATTTGTTATATTGTAGCTATATTAGGGTTTATTTTACAGGTAAGTATTTAGCTTTAAATAGGAATAATTTATTTAATAAGAGTTAATTTATTTCGTTAGAATAAAATTATATTTAACTTAGGGGGGGTGTTAGGGTTAGACTTAGCTTTAGGGGTTAATACATTTATTATGGTAGCGGCGAGGTCCGGTCGGCAGATTAGGGGTTAAGAAGTGTAGTTAGGTAGCGGCGACGTTGGGGGATTAGGGGTTAATAAATATAATATAGGGGTCGGCGATGTTAGGGGCAGCATATTAGGGGTACATAGGTATAATGTAGGTGGCGGCGATGTGTGGTCGGCAGATTAGGGGTTAAAAAAAATTATTATAGTGGCGGCGATGTGGGGGGCCTCGGTTTAGGGGTACATAGGTAGTTTATGGGTGTTAGTGTACTTTAGAGCACAGTAGTTAAGAGGTTTATGAACCGGCGTTAGCCCAGAAAGCTCTTAACTACTGACTTTTTTCTGCGGCTGGAGTCTTGTCGGTAGAGGGTCTAATGCTCACTTCAGCCAAGACTCTAAATACCGGCGTTGGGAAGATCCCATTGAAAAGATAGGATACGCAATTGGCGTAAGGGGATCTGCAATATGGAAAAGGTGCGGCTTGGAATTAAGCATTAGACCCTTTCCTGGCTGACTCTAAATACCAGCGGACGGTAAAAATCAGCGTTAGGACCCCTTAACGCTGCTTTTGACAGCTACCGCAGAACTCTAAATCTAGGCGTAACTTTTTATCACCTCTTTCACTTTACCCTTCCAATTACTTAGAGTAGGCAAAGAGAATGAATGGGGGGTGGAGTCAAGGGAGGAGCTATATAGACAGCTCTGCTGCTCTTTGCCACTTCCTGTTAGCAGGAGGATAATATCCCACAAGTAAAGGATGAATCCGTGGACTCGTATCTTAAAGAAATATAATTTACACAAAAAAAAAAAGAACACAACAAAATCTATTTGACTCGGAGAAGCTATAACGAGAATATTGTTGATTAATTATAGTTCATATAATGATTTATTTTACGTCTTCCGCCTGAGCTCTGCAATCAATACGACTAGAGTCTTGAATAAACATACACCATATTGCCAAAAGTATGCTCAAACTTCTACTAGTTATTGAGTTCAGGTGCTTTAGCCACACCCATTGCTGTCACGTGCATAAAATCAATAGCCATTTGCAGAATGATGGGCTGTACTTAAGAGCTCAAAGACTTTAAACTTGGCATTGTCATAGGAAGCCCCATAACATTTCTGCCTGCTCAACGGTAAGTGCTATTATTTGTGAAGTGGAAGCGTCTAGCAGCAACAATAGCCTGACCAAGATGTGGTAGACCACGCAAACTCAAATAGCAGGACCACCCAGTGCTGAAGCATGTAGTACGTAAAGATCACTTCTTATCTGTTACATCACTCACTACAGAGTTCCAAACTACCACTGGAAGCAACATCTGGGTCTTAGTGAAATGTGTTTCCATGGCCGAGCAGCTGTACACAAGCCTCACATCAATATGCGCACGTGTCATCTGGAGTGGTGTAAAGCCGCTGCTGCTGGACTCTGGAGCAGTGGGAAAGTCTTCTCTAGAGTAATGAATCACGCTACACTAGCACTCTGATGAAGAATCTGGGTGTGGAGGATGTCAGAACAATACCTACCAGAATATAAAGTCTACTGTAAAGTTTGGTGGAGGAAGGATAATGGTTTGGGGATGTTATTCAGGGTTTGGGCTAGGCTCTTTAGTTCCAGGGTCATCTTAATACTACAGGATACAAAGACATTTACAATCAGGCGTTTTTAACTTTGTGACAACAGTTTGGGGAAGGTCCTTTCCGGTTCCAGCATGACTGTGCCCCTGTGCACAAAGGGAGGATCATAAAGACATGGTTTCACAAGTTTAATGTGGAGGAACTCAAGTGGCCTGACCTCAACCCCACTATTTGGGATGAATAGGAACGTCACAGCAAGTTAGGTCTTCTTGTCAAACATCAGTGCCTGATCGCACTCAATACACTCTAAAATTTTGTGCAAAGCTTTCCCAGAAAAGTTGTCGCTGTTATAGCCACAAAAGAGGGTCCAACTTCATATTCATGCCCATGGTTATTAAATGGGATGTCCAACAAGCTAATAAACATGTAATGATCAGGTTTCCAATTACTTTAGGCCATACAGTGTATGTTATATGAAGTACTATTACATGACATAGTGTTACACACAACAGTTCCAAGAAAGCCCTCTCTCCCTTAGGCCCCAATATTCAAAGCAGTCAGTCCATCGGTCTATCTATATTTTCTAAAAAAGGAAATTTATGCTTACCTGATAAATTTATTTATTTTACGATATGACGAGTCCACGGATTTCATCCTTACTTATGGGATATCGCCTCCTGGTCAGCAGGAGGAGGCAAAGAGCACCACAGCAAAGCTGTTAAATAGCTCCTCCCTTCCCTCCCACTCCAGTCATTCGACCGAAGTTAGGAAGAGAAAGGAAAAGCCAAGGTGCAGAGGTGACTGAAGTTTAACAAAAATAAAGACCTGTCTTAGAAAATGACAGGGTGGGCCGTGGACTTGTCATATCGTAAAAGAAATAAATTTATCAGGTAAGCATAAATTTCCTTTTCTTTTACAAGATATGACGAGTCCACGGATTTCATCCTTACTTATGGGATACAATACCAAAGCTATAGGACACGGATGAAAGGGAGGGACAAGACAGGAACCTAAACAGAAGGCACCACTGCTTGAAGAACCTTTCTCCCAAAAACAGCCTCGGATGAGGCAAAAGTGTAAAATGTGGAAAATTTGGAAAAAGTGTGAAGAGACGACCAAGTTGCAGCCTTGCAAATCTGTTCAACAGAAGCATAATTTTTAAATGCCCATGAGGAAGCCACAGCCCTAGTAGAATGAGCCGCAATTCTTTCAGGAGACTGCTGTCAAACAGTCTTAATATGCAAAACGGACGATACTCTTCAGCCAGAAAGAAAGAGAGGTAGCCGTAGCTTTCTGACCCCTACGTTGCCCGGAAAAAAGACAACAAATAATGAAGATGATTGACGAAAATCTTTAGTCGCCTGCAAGTAAAACTTTAGGGCACGGACCACGTTCAAGTTATGTAACAGACGCTCCTTCTTAGAAGAAGGATTAGGACACAATGAAGGAACAATAATTTCCTGATTAATATTTTTGCTGGAAACAACCTTAGGAAGAAAACCAGATACGTAACACTACCTTATCGGAATGAAAAATAAGGTAAGGAGAATCACATTGTAATGCCGAAAGCTCAGAAACTCTGCGAGCAGAAGAAATAGCAACCAAAAATAAAACTTTCCAAGATAACAATTTAATATCTATGGAATGCATAGGTTCAAACGGAACCCCTTGAAGAACCTTAAGAACTAAATTCAAACTCCAAGGAGGAGCAATAGGTCTAAACACAGGCCTGATTCTAGTCAGAGCCTGTCAAAAAGATTGAACATCTGGAATATCTGCCAGACGTTTGTGTAGCAAAATAGATAAAG
This sequence comes from Bombina bombina, assembly GCF_027579735.1. Taxonomy (NCBI): domain Eukaryota; kingdom Metazoa; phylum Chordata; class Amphibia; order Anura; family Bombinatoridae; genus Bombina; species Bombina bombina. Next base: position 16,471 of record NW_026511276.1, on the reverse strand, counting down.
CAGAAATCTGTCCCCTTAAGGAACTTGCTGATAACCTTTTCTCCAATCCTTCTTGGAGAAAAGATAAAATCCTAGGAATCCTAATCTTACTCCATGAGTAGCCCTTGGATTCGCACCAATAAAGATATTTACGCCATATCTTATGGTAAATCTTTCTAGTAACAGGCTTACGTGCCTGGATCAAGGTATCAATGACCGAATCAGAGAACCCTCGCTTAGATAAAATCAAGCGTTCAATCTCCAAGCAGTCAGCTGCAAATTAACAAGATTTGGATGATGGAAGGGTCCCTGAATGAGAAGGTCCTGCCTCAATGGAAGCTTCCATGGTGGCAGAGAGGACATGTCCACCAGATCGGCATACCAAGTCCTGCGAGGCCACGCAGGAGCGATGAGAATCACGAAGCCCTCTCCTGTCTGATCCGAGCAATCACCTGGGGAAGGAGAGCAAACGGTGGAAATACATAAGCTAGGTTGAACGACCAAAGCACTGCCAAGGCATCTATCAGTTTGGCCTGAGGATCCCTGGACCTGGATCCGTATCTCGGGAGCTTGGCATTCTGACGAGATGCCATAAGATCCAGCTCCGGTCTGCCCCATCTGAGAATCAGGGTGGCAAAGACCTCCGGATGGAGTTCCCATTCCCCCGGATGAAACGTCTGTCTGCTCAAAAAATCCGCTTCCCAGTTGTCCACTCCTGGGATGTAGATTGCTGACAGATAACAAGAGTGAGCCTCCACCCACCGAATTATCTTGGATACTTCCGTCATCGCTAAGGAACTCCTTGTTCCTCCCTGATGATTGATGTAAGCCACAGTCGTGATGTTGTCCGACTGAAATCGGATGAATTTGGCCGAAGCCAACTGAGGCCAAGCCTGAAGCGCATTGAATATTGCTCTCAACTCCAGAATATTGATTGGAAGTAAAGACTCCAACCGAGTCCACACACCCTGAGCCTTCAGGGAATTCCAGACTGCTCCCCATCCTAGTAGACTGGCGTCCGTTGTCACTATCCCAATGTGGGTCTGCGGAAGCACGTCCCTTGGGACAGATGATCCGACGACAACCACCAAAGAAGAGAGTCCCTTGTCTCCTGATCCAGATCTATCTGAGGAGACAAATTTGCATAATCTCCATTCCACTGTCTGAGCATGCTCAGTTGTAGAGGTCTGAGATGAAAACGAGCAAACGGAATGATGTCCATTGCCGCCACCATCAATCCAATTACCTCCATGCACTGAGCCACTGATGGCCGAGGATTGGACTGAAGGGATCGGCATGTATTCAGAATCTTTAACTTTCTGACTTCTGTCAAAAAGATTTTCATGGATAGAGAGTCTATTAGAGTTCCCAGGAAAGGAAAGGATAGAACAATGTCGGTATGAGACTTTGTCAGCTGATAAGACGACGCCTGGATAAGAATATCGTCCAGATAAGGCGCCACTGCAATGCCCCGCGGTCTGATAACCGCCAGCAGAGACCCTAGAACCTTCATAAAGATCCTGGGTGCCATGGCCAGCCCGAAAGGAAGGGCCATGAACTGAAAATGTTTGCCCAGAAAGGCAAACCTCAGGAACTGGTGATGATCTCTGTGGATAGGAATATGAAGATATGCATCCTTTAAGTCCACGGTAGTCCTATATTGACCCTCCTGGATCAATGGAAAAATTGTCCGAATAGTCTCCATCTTGAAGGATAGAACTCTGAGAAACTTGTTTAGACTCTTGAGATCTAAAATGGGTCGGAACGTTCCCTCATTTTTGGGAACCACAAAAAGATTTGAATAAAACCCCTGCCCCTGTTCCTGTATTGGAAGGGGACAAATTACTCCCATAGTGGAGAGGTCTTTTACACAACGTAAGAACGCCTCTTTTTATCTGGTCTAAAGACAATCGTGAAAGAAGAAACCTTCCCCCTGGGAAGGAATTTTTGAACTCCAACTGATAGCCATGAGACACGATTTCTAGTGTCCAGGGATCCTGAACATCTCTTATCCAAGCCTGGACAAAGAGAGAAAGTCTGCCCCCTACTAGATCCTGTCCCGGATCGGGGGCCACCCCTTCATGCTGTCATGGGAGCAGCAGCGGGCTTTTTGGGTTGTTTACCCTTGTTCCATGCCTGGTTGGTTCTCCAGGTGGGCTTGGCTTGAGAATAATTCCCTTCCTGTTTAGCGGAAGAGTAAGGGGGGGGACTCCTTTGAAATTACGAAAGGAACGAAAATTACTCTGTCGTCCCCTTTGCTTAGATCTTTTGTCTTGAGTGAAGAGATGACCCTTACCTCCCCTAATATCAGAAATGATGTATTTCAAATCAGGCCCGAATAGGGTCTTTCCCTTGAAAGGAATAGCCAAAAGCTTGGATTTAGAGGACACATCCGCAGACCAAGATTTTAACCATAAAGCTCGTCGTGCAAAGATGGAGAATCCCGAACTCTTAGCCGCTAATTTTGTGATCTGAAAGGAAGCATCCGTAATAAAAGAATTAGCCAGCTTAAAGTGAAGGTCAAGTCTGGGGTTGTGCTTAGCAGTTTTCAATATTTTAGCTAAAATGAGTATGATGTTCATTCATCAAAGTATAGATAGATACAAGCAAAAGTTTTATATTTTACATTTTGTAACCGCTCCGTTTCAGCTGTAAAATCCGCCCGTCATAGTGCCTTTATTGATTGACATCTTTTGGCTTCAATCTATTGTTTTACCCCGTGGCGTCCAGCCCCTTTTCGCTTTCGTCATTGTCAGCTTATGCGCATGCGTGTAAGTAAACATTGCGTCATCATCGTCATGCTCGTCCCCGTAACGCGCATGCGTTGTCCGCTCGCAAAATTACTGCATACAAAGTTACGGCCGTTAATTACACGCATGCGCTATTGAGCTGACCATACGCATGCACATTTCAAACAGAACAAGGGTGCACGAGCGTAGTCCCGTTGTAAGAAACAAAGCGACGTCATCAAAGCAGAATAAGGAAGTCTTGTATGGGCGGAGATAAACGCGATAACGGAGCAACATGATAAATACATTTTTTGGCCAAAGGGTTAGTTATTTATAAATATAAAGTAAGCGAATTTAATGTTTTTAAGATAATCTTCAACATGATGTATTTTGAATCCCAAAAATTGACCTTCACTTTAAGGGCCTTAATTCTGTCCTGTATTTCCTCTAAAGAGGTCTCAGTTCTAAGAGACTCTTCTAGAGCGTCAAACCAAAAAGCAGCCGCAGTCGTGACTGTTACAATGCAGGCCGCCGGTTGCAACAAAAACCCTTGATGAACATAGAGTTTTTTTAGAAGACCCTCCAACTTCTTATCCATGGGATCTTTGAAAGCACAACTGTCCTCGATAGGGATAGTCGTACGCTTAGCCAGAGTAGAGATAGCTCCCTCCACCTTAGGGACCGTCTGCCAAGAATCCCGAACGGTGTCAGCTATAGGGTACATTTTCCTAAAAATAGGAGAAGGGGAAAACGGAATACCCGGGCCTTTCCCATTCCCTTGCAATAATTTCCGAAATTCTCTTAGGAACCGGAAAAACATCGGAATAAGAAGAGACCACTAAGTATCTGTCCATCTTACTCAATTTCTCTGGTGGGACCACAATAGAGTCACAGTCGTCCAGAGTCACCAAAACCTCCCGTAGTAACAGGCAGAGGTGTTCAAGCTTAAATCTGAAGGATATCACGTCCGAATCTGTCGGGGGCAATGCACTCCCTGAGTCAGAAAGTTCCCCCTTAGACAGGGCCTCCCTACCCCACAATTCAGAACCCTGGGAGGGTACATCGGAGATTGCCATCAAAGCATCAGAAGTTGTAGGGACCACATGGGTCTCTGTCCTACTGCATTTGCCTTGCAAAGCTGGCAACTTAGATAACACTTCTGAAAGAGTGGATGACATAACTGCAGCCATATCTTGCAGGGTGAGGGAGGTAGACGCAGTTGAAGAGCATGGCGTTGCTGTGCGGGCGTTAAGGGCTGTGACGCTTGGGGAGAAAGCTGCGGCATACTCTGAATCTCATCAGTCTGAGAAACATCCTTAGGTCTTTGTTAAAGAAAATCTGCTCTCTAAATTGCAATGCCCTCTCAGTGCAGGGGGTTCCACATTGGCATTTAAACACATGGAACAAGTACTGGCATTAAGATCATCCATTGAATAAAAATGGTATTGGTCGTAGTATTTAATTATATAATACACTTAATACATACAGAATTGGAAAATATGCAACAGATCTGTTTGCAAAATAAAAATAACTGTGCCTTTAAAAATTAAAAATGATTGGCCAGCACTCTGTACAAAACTTTTTATAACTGTGTCTCAGGAGAAAAAGAACAGTGTCTTACAAATCCCAGTAAAGTTAACTAAATTTGAACAGTAACTGCACACTTGAAAATAAGCACCTCGCCACAGCTCTTCTGCGGCGCCTACCTGCTCTCAATGACCCAGAGACAACGGCAACCAGAGCAACAGAGTGCCAAAAACCGCTGGTGTTTTTCTACCACCCACGCGGTCCAGACAAACACCAGAGTCAAAGTACACTGTCCGACTCCCAGGAACACACTGCGCGGCTACTTCCAGCGCGCGAAAGAGTGCCCCGCCCACTGTGGGTGTATCAATTCGAAACTCCCGGACGGCTCAGTACAGTGCATTGAAAAGCAAAATGGAGCCGCCGGGATAAATTTTACACATAACTAAGTGTTCAAAAAAGTAAAGACAAGCCAGTCCCCTTTAAACAATCAACTCCCGGTCTACTGTTATAAACAACCCTGCCGGGGCCATACTAGAGCAGTGCTATTCCCCGGAGTATAACTCCAAGCCAGATCCCCAGCGTCAGCCCAAACGTTAAAAGGGTTAAAGATAGTGTATCCTCAATAAAAAAAAACATATAACATTATGTAGTCCCAACAATAGGCCAAATATAATGATAGCAGCCCTTCAGTACCGTGTATAGTAGGACACAGACATTGGACAGAGCCAGCTTACAGAGGAGAAACCAACAGTCTTTTCTGAGTTGCTAGGTGTCACAGAACATAATAGACTGCACATACCTCAATACTGAGTAACAGCATGACTTGTCCCATACTGCCAGAGGTCCTTCTTCTCCTCCAGGAAACTGTGGAACAAAATGGGTCTTAGATAATATCTGCTAAGACCATATTCAGCAGGGCAGCACACAGTCTGGGAGTCACAGAGAGAATTAATCTCCTCAGTTCCCATTGCTGAAAAGCCTGTAACTTTACCCCTGAGTAAAATAGTACTCACTGGTAACATTTAAAAATAATAAACTCTTGATTGAAGAATCTAAACTAACAGCTCACTTTACCTCTTCCTATCACTAACACAGGCAAAGAGAATGACTAAGGTGGGAGGGAAGGGAGGAGCTATATATACAGCTCTGCTGTGGTGCTCTTTGCCTCCTTCTGCTGACCAGGAGGCGATATCCCATAAGTAAGGATGAAATCCGTGGACTCGTCATATCTTGTAAAAGAAAAAAAGGGCGGAACCTGTAAAAGTGCCAGAGAGGGCGATGTGTCTTACATAGAATATATTTAGAAAATTTGTTTAGTCAGCAAAACATCGCAGACATTGCTACTTGTCGGTACTTTCTGCGGGCAGCGGGGTGGGGCTTTGGGCATATTTGAAGTGTTCCTACACAGCGCAGATAATGCGCTCACTGAAACCAAACATGGTTTCTGTGTCGGAACACTTCAAATATGCCCAAAGCCCCACCCCGCTGCCCGCAAATAATGCCTGTGTGACCTAACTAACTACACCACCTTTTCAGTGGTGAGACAAACATGGCTGACACCCAACTCGCAACCTGTACTTCAGAGATTGGAATTTATCGCACTGCTGGAGATGTATCCCAATCAAAGTACCAGTTACTCCCCCAGGAACGCCCAGCTAACTCCCACAGAACACCTACACCTACGTCATACTTTAGCTATACTCCCCCTGGAATGGCCAGCTAACTCCCTAATACCGCTTAAGCCATCATCATGTCTTCCCTATACTCCACTGCAACACCCAGCTAACTCCCTATTACCGCCTACACCTACTTTATGTCATAGCTACACTCCCCACACACAGTGACAAGATAGGATGGTGACACACAGTGACATGACAGGAAGGTGACACACACACACAGTGACAAGATAGGATGGTGACACACAGTGACATGACAGGAAGGTGACACACACACACAGTGACATGACAGGAAGGTGACACACACACACAGTGACAAGATAGGATGGTGACACACAGTGACATGACAGGAAGGTGACACACAGTGACATGACAGGATGGTGACACACAGTGACATGACAGGAAGGTGACACACACAGTGACATGACAGGATGGTGACACACAGTGACATGACAGGAAGGTGACACACAGTGACATGACAGGATGGTGACACACAGTGACATGACAGGAAGGTGACACACACAGTGACATGACACAGGATGGTGACACACACACAGTGACATGACACAGGATGGTGACACACACACAGTGACATGACACAGGATGGTGACACACAGTGACATGACACAGGGTGGTGACACACAGTGACATGACACAGGGTGGTGACACACACAGTGACATGACAGGAAGGTTACACACACACACACAGTGACATGACAGGATGGTGACACACACAGTGACATGACAGGATGGTGACACACAGTGACATGACACAGGATGGTGACACACAGTGACATGACACAGGATGGTGACACACACACAGTGACATGACACAGGATGGTGACACACAGTGACATGACACAGGATGGTGACACACAGTGACATGACACAGGATGGTGACACACACACAGTGACATGACACAGGATGGTGACACACACACAGTGACATAACACAGGATGGTGACACACACACAGTGACATAACACAGGATGGTGACACACACACAGTGACATGACACAGGATGGTGACACACACAGTGACTTGACACAGGATGGTGACACACACACAGTGACATAACACAGGATGGTGACACACACACAGTGACATGACACAGGATGGTGACACACACAGTGACATGACACAGGATGGTGACACACACACAGTGACATGACACAGGATGGTGACACACACACAGTGACATGACACAGGGTGGTGACACACACACAGTGACATAACACAGGATGGTGACACACAGTGACATGACACAGGAAGGTGACACACACAGTGACATGACAGGATGGTGACACACACAGTGACATGACAGGATGGTGAAACACAGTGACATAACACAGGATGGTGACACACACACACAGTGACATGACAGGATGGTGACACACAGTGACATAACACAGGATGGTGACACACACAGTGACATGACAGGATGGTGACACACACAGTGACATGACAGGATGGTGACACGCAGTGACATAACACAGGATGGTGACACACACAGTGACATGACAGGATGGTGACACGCAGTGACATAACACAGGATGGTGACACACACAGTGACATGACAGGAAGGTGACACACACAGTGACATGACAGGATGGTGACACACAGTCACATGACACAGGATGGTGACACACACAGTGACATGACAGGATGGTGACACACAGTGACATGACAGGAAGGTGACACACAGTGACATGACTGGAAGGTGACACACACAGTGACATGACAGGATGGTGACACACAGTGACATGACACAGGATGGTGACACACAGTGACATGACACAGGATGGTGACACACAGTGACATGACACAGGATGGTGACACACACAGTGACATGACACAGGATGGTGACACACACAGTGACATGACACAGGATGGTGACACTCAGTGACATGACACAGGATGGTGACACTCACAGTGACATGACAGGAAGGTGACACACATACATACCTGTTCCTGATGGTATCTAGCTGGGTGCGCAGTGATGTTTTGTGCTGCTCTAGGACGTCTCTCAGGGGGACAGTACAGTGTTCTCTGTGCTCTCCCTCTGTACACTCTTCACACATTGCGGTCTCACAAGGACCACAGTAATACTCCATCCTCTGTAAGAGAAGAGCGATCCTGTAATGTGTGCGAGTTAGGGAGAGAGGCAAAACACATTGTGCTGGAAGGTACTGTCAGTATCTGGCCGGGTTATAATACAATATTATTATCGGTTATTTGTAGAGCGCCAACAGAATCTGCACTTCTGAAAGAGTTCACTATAATAGCTGTCTAGTAAATAAATGATTTAGCAATAATGACTGCTTAAGACTACACAGGACTATGGATATAAGTTAAAATACAAATTGTGCCCTTTTACTAACAGTAATCTAACTATAGCCTTTGATTTAAAATATTAACCCCTTAACGTCAAGGGTCGTACAGGGTACGTCTTACACACACTGGTCTTTAAAGACCAGCGACGTACCCTGTACGACCTAGGTGTTTAAAGCGACTGGAAGCGATCCTGATCGCTTCCAGCCGCTTTCAAGGTATTGCCGTGATGCCTCGATATTGAGGCATCATGGCAATACCTTTTCTGGCACACCGATGCAGCGAGGGCCATTCTGTGGCCCTCTCTGCATCGGCCAGTGATGGTGCCGATCGTTGGTGGGTGAGAGCAGCTGCAGGGAGGAGGGTGGGCGGCCCATCGCTGGGAATCTTCTTCCTGACTAGTCCCCAGTGCCGCAATCTAAATGTTCCGGTTGTGGTGGGAGCGGGTGGTGATCTGTGGTGGGAGTGGGTGATGGGGGTTATATTTTTATTTATAAAAGGGATCTGGGAGAGGGGGTATTGAGGGGCGGGCCAGCTACACTACAGAAAAAAAAATATATGTTAAAAAAAATGCACAAAAGTTTGAAAAGTGGGTACTGGCAGACAGCTGCCAGTACTCAAAATGGCACCAAATAGTGAGAGGGGGAAGATTAGAGAGCTGTGTGTGGGGGCTCAGGAAGGTTGGGTGCTATGGGGGGATCCTACACAGCAGCATATGTAAATATGCTAAAAATAAAAATAAAAAAAATTAAAAGATAGCTTTTATTTTAGTACTGGCAGACTTTCTGCCAGTACTTAAGATGGTGGGGACAATTGTGGGGTGGGGGAGGGAAGAGAGCTGTTTGGGAGGGATCAGGGAGTGGGATGTGTCAGGTGGGAGGCTGATCTCTACACTAAAGCTAAAATTAACCCTGCAAGCTCCCTACAAGCTACCTAATTAACCCCTTCACTGCTTGCCATAATACACGTGTGATGCGCAGCGGCATTTAGCAGCCTTGTAATTACCAAAAAGCAACTCCAAAGCAATATAAGTCTGCTATTTCTGAACAAAGGGGATCCCAGAGAAGCATTTACAACCATTTGTGGCATAATTGCAGAAGCTGTTTGTAAATAATTTCAGTGAGAAACCTAAAATTGTGAAAAAAACATAATTTATGCTTACCTGATAAATTCCTTTCTCCTGTAGTGTAGTCAGTCCACGGGTCATCATTACTTATGGGATATTAACTCCTCCCCAACAGGAAGTGCAAGAGGATCACCCAAGCAGAGCTGCTATATAGCTCCTCCCCTCTACGTCACACCCAGTCATTCGACCAAGAACCAAACGAGAAAGGAGAAACTATAGGGTGCAGTGGTGACTGGAGTATAATTTAAAAATTTAGACCTGCCTTAAAAAACAGGGCGGGCCGTGGACTGACTACACTACAGGAGAAAGGAATTTATCAGGTAAGCATAAAACATAATTTATGTAAGAACTTACCTGATAAATTCATTTCTTTCATATTAGCAAGAGTCCATGAGCTAGTGACGTATGGGATATACATTCCTACCAGGAGGGGCAAAGTTTCCCAAACCTCAAAATGCCTATAAATACACCCCTCACCACACCCACAATTCAGTTTAACGAATAGCCAAGAAGTGGGGTGATAAAAAAGTGCGAAAGCATAAAAAATAAGGAATTGGAATAATTGTGCTTTATACAAAATCATAACTGTTACAGAAGCATTAGTTATTTTGTTGTGAAGAGCTTATTTCCCAGCAGCAATGCCTGAACCAGCAAGCCAGCGCCTAAGAAGGGCTCCAAGAAAACCGTAACAAGTATCATTTCATAAAGAGTTAACTCTTTTTTTTCAGCTTTTAGAAACTATTGCCTAAATACACATTTTTGCTAGCCTCAGCTCTAAGTTTAGGGATAACCAATCCCATTGTCTAATCACCTCTGGAGCCAGACTGCTAATTGATAAGATGAACTTGTAAACTTGTTATCTTAAGTACTGTAATCCTATTGTGGCCTGTCAAAGGACAGTGCTCTCTATCTAAATGTGTGATGGGGGATTTTGTGCTTCCCCCCCTCTCCCCCTGGGAGTGCCCTGTGTGCATGTAACCTTAATAAAAAGCAGGCTGGGCATCCCAGTCCTGAGTTCTTGTTTGACCCTCAATCGCAGCGTTGACTCGTTTTTGTGGGCAGAAGGGTATCCTAGCTGTACTACAGCTAGGGGAGATTATTCTATATTTGCGAGACTCATATAGAATACTATGGAAAGCAGCTTCTCCCCTCTTTAGCAATAGGGATCCAGGCTACTAAGCGGTCCATCTCTCAGCGAGACTAAGGGTAACCGTAACATTTGGCGGCAGCGGCGGGATTTTCCTGGATTTCCTAGGAGAGGTACAGAACGGATGGAGAGCGCTTACGAAAAATTGAAGCGTACAACCCTAAAGGATTTACTTGAAAGCAGAGGGGGGTACGCCAGCAACCGGCCGAGGAGAGAGCTGATCGCAGAATTGAACGAACTGGATCAGAGCTTCACAATGGCGGAAACACCGACCACGATTAGTGATGAAAAAACCAGGATTGTTCGGGAAAGGCTCTCATTATACGGGCCGAACCCCTCCATGGAATTGGTACAGCAGTTGATGGCGGAGGCGGACGAGGATATACGAGAGACTCGAGCCCACGAACTCAACCTAGCGAACGCACACCGCAATGCTGTAGCCCCGCAGGTAATCATCCCTGTCGAAAATGCTGGGAGGCCCAAGATACCCTATACGGCATTTCGACCCTTTCTAGAGAGCGAGACAGGGATTGATGAATATTTGGCGGACTTCGAAAGGCAATGTGCCCTGCACCAGATTCCCAACAGAGAGTGGCCCACGATATTGTCTGGGAAACTATCCGGGCGAGCCCTGGAAGCCTTTCGTACTCTGGGTGCTAAGGAAGTGACACAGTGTGAGCTAGTTAAGGAGACACTGTTGCGACGGTACGCTGTAACTCCGGACACGTATCGCCGACAGTTTCGGGGCACGGAAAAGAAGCCTAACGATACCCATATGGAATGGGCGCACCGAATGCGGAGAGCGGCAAATCACTGGCTGAGCGGAAGTAAAGCGGTGACTGGGGAGGAAATTTTACAATTGTTTCTCTTAGAACATTTTTATAATGGCATGGAACAGCAAGGGAAGGAATGGCTGCGAGACAGGCGGCCTTCTACCTTAGAAGAAGCAGCCAAATTGGCCGATGAACATTATGACTCCCGTCTTCACAAACCCATGAACTACCGAGCTCCAGCACGGGTCGAACTCAGAGAGGTTTACCGTGCACCCCCTCGTGCTGAATTCCGAGCCCCGGTGCCCACAGGGCCCGTCCGACACTCAGGACCACCCAATAACAGCTCTGAGCGTCACAGACCGACTTGCCACCGATGCAAGCAACCAGGGCATTTCATGGCTAGCTGCCCCCTTAATACGCACCAGACACCCAGGAATTACAATTACCCCTCTGGGTCCTATCGTCCGGCCCGGGCCCTCTGTGTTAACCAAGAGGCCCCTATGGAGGGATATGTGGGGCCGCTTCACGAGGCAGACCCTGTATATGCTGCCTCAGATAACCGCCAGCACCATCGGCAGAGGGTATGGCTCGAGGGGCGATCTACCGAGGGATTGCGAGACACAGGGGCTACTATCACGCTGGTACAGAGTCATTTGGTGCCAGAGCACAAGCGATCCGGACAGACTGTGGCCGTTAGAGTGGCGGGGGGGGATGTGTACAAAATTCCAACAGCTAAAGTGCATCTTGATTGGGGAGCGGGAAAGGGGGCTGTGAACGTGGGCCTAATGGATAATTTACCTGCCGAAGTACTACTGGGCAACGATTTGGGCCCCATGACTTCTGCCTATGCTCCAGTATGCAACAACGAGGCGGACCCAGTGACTACACGGGCCCAAGCCCGGACAGAGCGAGAGCTCTCACCAGTGCGGGAGACACAGGTAAGACCTACCCCGACCTTGCCTGACAGGTTAGGCCCCATACCCTGGGACACCCCAGATGCTTTCGAGGCAGAGTCTAAGACTGACCCGACCTTACAAAAGTACCGGGAACGAGCAGAGACCGGAGGGGGGCGGGGCAGATAACGAAACATTCTTATGGGAAAAAGGGAAACTATACCGCTGGACAGAGAAAAGGGGACAGCGTAGGCGACAGCTGGTAGTGCCCCACAAATACCGTCAAGAAATCCTCAAAATAGGCCACGACATCCCCTTAGCAGGCCACCTAGCCGTAACCCGTACCCTACACCGCATTACTCACACGTTCTTTTGGCCAGGGGTGCACGCTGACGTTAGAACTTACTGTAACACCTGCGATGTGTGTCAACGAGTAGGAAGGCGAGGCGATCACCCTAAAGCCCAGCTAGTAAATATGCCCATTGTAGAGGAACCCTTCAGCCGGGTTGCTATTGACCTAGTGGGACCACTGGCTACCCCTAGTCCCTCCGGTAAGCGCTACATTCTTACCGTAGTGGACTACGCTACCAGGTACCCAGAGGCTGTCGCCCTATCCAACATACAAGCGGATACGGTAGCGAATGCACTAGTACAGGTGTTCTCCCGGGTAGGATTTCCAAAAGAAATCCTATCCGACCGAGGCACCCAATTTACGGCTGAATTAACCCAACAACTCTGGCAGGTTTGCAAAATTAAGTCCCTCCTGAGCTCCCCATACCACCCCCAGACGAACGGGCTGTGTGAGAGGTTCAATGGGACCCTCAAGCAAATGCTCAAGACGTTCACTCAGGAATACCGAGACTGGGAACGCTTCCTGCCGCACCTCCTATTTGCTTATCGGGAGGTGCCCCAGGAAACGACAGGGTTCTCTCCCTTCGAGTTGCTCTACGGAAGAAAGGTACGGGGACCCCTAAACCTGATCCGGGAGCACTGGGAGGGAGAGATGGAGGCTGACGGTGTCCCCATTGTGCCATACGTGCTGGAACTCAGGGACCGAATGGAGCAATTAGCCAAATCCGTGCGGGCTAATCTCCAGTTGGCCCAGAGAAGACAGAAAGTATGGTACGATCGGGGGGCCCGAAAGAGAATCTTCACCATAGGACAAAAGGTGTTAGTACTTAAGCCGGTGAAGACAGACAAATTGCAGGCGTCCTGGCAGGGTCCCTACCAGATCGTAGAGAAAAGGGGAGACACCACTTATGTGATAGCTAGCTGCCATGACAACAATCTTAGAAAGACATTCCATGTAAACATGCTCAAGGAATATTTTGAGCGACCAGAGAACGTGACGGCCGTATGTTGTTCCCCTCAGGAAGACCCAGACAGTTTACCCATTCCAGACCTATTAGAAAAGAGTCTCCCCACAGGTATAGTGGCGCAGGTTCAGATAGGGGACCGACTTAGCCCCACTGAAAGGGAGCAGCTCAACCAACTCCTCCAGTCCAAACACCTCACCTTATCCCCGAAGCAGTTAGGACAGGAATGAAGAAGGAGATCGATGAGATGCTCCAGCTCAGGGTAATTGAGCCCTCCGATAGTCCATGGGCCTCCCCAGTTGTCTTGGTGCCCAAGAAAGATGGGACCACCCGGTTCTGTGTAGACTATCGGAGGCTCAATGAAAATACCGTGACGGACGCTTACCCTATGCCCAGGGTAGACGAGCTACTCGATCGTATAGCCAGGGGAAATTACCTGACCACTATTGACCTCTGCAAAGGTTACTGGCAGATTCCCCTGGCCCCGGAGGCTATCCCCAAGTCGGCATTCGTCACCCCATTCGGCTTATATCAGTTTAGGGTAATGCCGTTTGGGATGAAGAATGCCCCAGCTACATTCCAGCGCTTGGTGGATAGGCTCCTGGATGGCTTCCAGAGTTTTGCTTGCGCCTACCTGGACGACATAGCGATCCACAGTGAGTCCTGGGAGGACCACTTAGCTCATGTGGGAATGGTTCTGGATCAGATCCGGGCTGCTGGCCTGACTCTGAAGCCAGAAAAATGCCACTTTGGGATGGCCGAGGTACAGTACCTGGGTCACCGGGTGGGGTGTGGAAAGCAGCGACCAGAGCCGGCCAAAATAGAAGCTGTCGCCAATTGGCCCACCCCCATCACTAAGACTCAGGTCCTAGCCTTCCTGGGCACGGCAGGGTACTATAGACGGTTCGTACCAGACTACAGCACACTTGCCAAACCCCTGACTGACTTGACCAAGAAGAACTTACCTCGACAGGTCCTGTGGTCTCCCCACTGTGAAACGGCTTTCCAGGCTCTCAAAAATGCTCTAATTAACGCTCCTGTCTTGGCGGCCCCAGCCCTTAACAAACGTTTTATCGTCCATACAGACGCTTCCATGTTCGGGCTGGGAGCTGTCCTCAGCCAAGTAGGCGAAGATGGAGGGGAGCATCCAGTTGCCTACATCAGCCGGAAGCTCCTGCCCCGCGAAGTCAGCTATGCAGCGGTCGAAAAGGAGTGTTTGGCTTTGGTGTGGGCATTAAAGAAATTGACTCCCTATTTATATGGTCAGGAGTTCACTCTGGTCACCGACCATAACCCGTTGGTGTGGCTGAACCGGGTCTCTGGAGATAACGGCAGGCTATTACGTTGGAGCTTATCGTTGCAACCCTTCAATTTCACCATTACTTACAGACCTGGGAAACAGAATGGCAACGCCGACGGGTTGTCCAGACAAACAGACCTCAGCCCCGCATAACCAGCGGTCTGGACAGCCTTAGTCTGCCCCGAAAAGGGGTCAGACCGTGTCTGCCAGAGTGTTCCACAGAAAGGGAGCACTGTTACAGAAGCATTAGTTATTTTGTTGTGAAGAGCTTATTTCCCAGCAGCAATGCCTGAACCAGCAAGCCAGCGCCTAAGAAGGGCTCCAAGAAAACCGTAACAAGTATCATTTCATAAAGAGTTAACTCTTTTTTTTCAGCTTTTAGAAACTATTGCCTAAATACACATTTTTGCTAGCCTCAGCTCTAAGTTTAGGGATAACCAATCCCATTGTCTAATCACCTCTGGAGCCAGACTGCTAATTGATAAGATGAACTTGTAAACTTGTTATCTTAAGTACTGTAATCCTATTGTGGCCTGTCAAAGGACAGTGCTCTCTATCTAAATGTGTGATGGGGGATTTTGTGCTTCCCCACCTCTCCCCCTGGGAGTGCCCTGTGTGCATGTAACCTTAATAAAAAGCAGGCTGGGCATCCCAGTCCTGAGTTCTTGTTTGACCCTCAATCGCAGCGTTGACTCGTTTTTGTGGGCAGAAGGGTATCCTAGCTGTACTACAGCTAAGGGAGATTATTCTATATTTGCGAGACTCATATAGAATACTATGGAAAGCAGCTTCTCCCCTCTTTAGCAATAGGGATCCAGGCTACTAAGCGGTCCATCTCTCAGCGAGACTAAGGGTAACCGTAACAATAACCACCACAAAAAAAGGGCGGGCCTCATGGACTCTTGCTAATATGAAAGAAATGAATTTATCAGGTAAGTTCTTACATAAATTATGTTTTCTTTCATGTAATTAGCAAGAGTCCATGAGCTAGTGACGTATGGGATAATGACTACCCAAGAAGTGGATCTTTCCACACAAGAGTCACTAGAGAGGGAGGGATAAAATAAAGACAGCCAATTCCTGCCGAAAATAATCCACACCCAAAATAAAGTTTAACGAAAAACATAAGCAGAAGATTCAAACTGAAACCGCTGCCTGAAGTACTTTTCTACCAAAAACTGCTTCAGAAGAAGAAAATACATCAAAATGGTAGAATTTAGTAAAAGTATGCAAAGAGGACCAAGTCGCTGCTTTGCAGATCTGGTCAACCGAAGCTTCATTCCTAAACGCCCAGGAAGTAGAAACTGACCAAGTAGAATGAGCTGTAATTCTCTGAGGCGGAGTTTTACCCGACTCAACATAGGCAAGATGAATTAAAGATTTCAACCAAGATGCCAAAGAAATGGCAGAAGCTTTCTGGCCTTTTCTAGAACCGGAAAAGATAACAAATAGACTAGAAGTCTTACTAAAAGATTTCGTAGCTTCAACATAATATTTCAAAGCTCTAACAACATCCAAAGAATGCAACGATTTCTCCTTAGAATTCTTTAGGATTAAGACATAATGAAGGAACCACAATTTCTCTACTAATGTTGTTGGAATTCACAACTTTAGGTAAAAATTCAAAAGAAGTTCGCAACACCGCCTTATCCTGATGAAAAATCAGAAAAGGTG